>NC_056743.1:57848637-58031137 GCF_019279795.1 Protopterus annectens | reverse complement strand
CACAAAATAAATATGTGCAAATACTATCAAAACTTAAATATTTTTCTAAAAGGACCAGCCACAATGAGAAGCTTAAATATATTTAATAATAAATAATAAAAGAACATGAACATATTAAATATCTGTTTATAGTAAACACCAGAGTTTCAGTCATGGGAAGTTTTAAAAATAAAACCAATGGAAAGTTTCACACAGTTATAGAAAAACAGTATTTAGCTAGTCTCACTGTCTATTCCTGATTGACTAAAAGAATTACTGTTCCTACTTACTGAATAGAGCAAGGCAAAATGGATGAGTGGTTCTTGTTGTCAGATCCAAGACAGAATACAGAATGCTACTGAGACTTCAGCCTCCTCTAATATTAAAACATTTTATTTTTGTACATCACATACATCTGGTCATCTGACTCTGTTTCCTACACTATCCCTCATCATTAGAAACTCCCAGGGTTTAGCACATATATGCTACAATACACATAGACAAGCATTGCTCAGATGTGGTGCTGCTGCTGGAAGTCATAGAACCATAAAACTATTGCACTCTTCCTACAGGAGCTACATCCTATTCTCTAGTATAGACATTGCATCTCTGTCTACATTCAAAACTGTGGGATAACATGTTTATGGCTTACCCCATAGAGTAATTTAATTTCAAGAATATTTTTCAGAGTCGGTGAATTAACCTCTTCTCTCTCAGTATATGCTGCCACAATGTATGCATTTAATTCAGTTACAATAATACACTGACATTTCTTTTCCTTCCAGCAGGGTGCACTGTTAATACATTTTAAAAACAAGCAAACCTCACAAATATATTTTCAGCACAAGCATTTGTACAAATCATACACAGTACAAATGAACTCGAATCCACCAATAACAAAACTGCTAAAATACAAGTTCATCAGGAATCCACTGGCAGGGTGATAGCGACAAAAAGTAGACTGAATGTACAAATGTATAAAACTGGATTTATTACAAATAAAAATGGTTGAGCGCTTTCATCTAATATAACTTAGACTTCATCAGAACCATGAGTATAATGTTACACACACTTTAAATAGGTAACAGCACATTTCAAATAATAAACCCACCAATCCCATGAACAAGTCTCCTCATGCAAATAAAAGTTCCTTCCTATCGTTAAATACAATGAGGTCCAATATGGGCAAAATAATTTTTTCATTTACAATTATACTTCCCTTGATATAACAGACACACATTTTGCTTTATTTAGGAAGGGGATGAAATTCATTCCCCATACTAAATTCAATCTAGTGGATAATATTATTCAATTTAAGTTATATTTAAGAAAATTAAATGTGTCTGTATTTTATAATGGTACCAAGAAAAAGGTTTAATCTACACCTTTGTATAAGAAAAGTGTTTTTACCCCACAGTTTTGAAAAGGTAGATTTGGATCAAATGTATAGGTACAGGAACAACAGACAACACAATATACCTTATAATTTGAGCAAGGATGAATACTAACTCGTGTGAATTGTGTGATGATCCTAATATCAGAATAATGCAACCTGATAAAGTGGGGGTTGTATTATATGAAACAACTGATTACAAGAATGAAATACAACTAATATTACAAGACACTGACAAATATGATGTTTCTTCTATCAATGAAGTTAATATAGCCTACAGGAGAATTGATGCTCAGTTGGAAGAATTTTTGATAGAGAACAAAATAGACAATGAATTATATCAATTTTTAAAGGTGGAACACCCTATTTTAGCTACCATCATAGGTATACCTAAGATACATAAGAACATACAGCATCCACCTTTTAGACCTATTATATCGGGCAGCAGGTCTAAAACTTTCCTTTTTGGGAAAATCGTAGATACCTGGTTAAAACCTATTTACTCAAATGTAGAACACATTGTCAAAGATTCGTGGGATTTTCTGGGTAGATTATCCCCTTCTATTTGGAAACCAAATTTAGTGTTGGTCACCATAAATGTTAATGATCTTTTCATCTGTATTCCACGTGAAGAAGGGATGGAAAGATTCATTAACAGTATTAGAAGATTTACTGATTTCACATGGGAAAAAGTAAAGTTAACAGAGGAATTTATGAGTCTGGTGTTGGATTACAATTGCATCTATTATGAGGGCGGATTTTACAGACAGAGTAAAGGTGTAGCTATGGGGGCCGCAAGTGCCTCAATATATGCCAGTCTGGTTCTTTTGGATTGGGAGTATGATGTAATATTTAGTAGTATTTATATGAAGCAGATCAAACGTTATGTGCAGTTTTTGGATGATGGTTTCATCGTTTGGGATGGAGACATAAATTATATTCCACATTTCATTCAATACTTAAATACTTCTACTTCCTATATGAGATTTACACACCAGTGTAGTCTAGAAGGTATTGCGTATCTGGATACCTACATTACTATGACAGACAAAGGTTTCAAATCCAATATTTATAGGAAGGAGGCATTTAGTAGCACATACTTGGAATACAATAGTTGTCATCCGGTAAGGTTAAAGAATAATATTGTTAAGGGTCAGTGCATACGTCCTGCCCGTATGACATCAGAGTATGGAGAGATGCTGCATGAATTGAATATTATAGGATCAATGTTTCAACAAAGGGGATACCCTGAGTATGTAATCAAAGATGCTATGGACTATGTCAGCAGTCAGTGGGGTATCAGATACAAACCGTTATTAGGTATCTCCACTAGGAACCTTGATTCTAGTAGTAAAAATAGTGAAGAATCTGACTACAATATGGTGTGTGTTTTACCTTTCAACAGTCACACTGATGATATAAAAAATATTATTAAGAACAATTGGAACATTTTAAGGAGTGACAAGACATTATTCTCTATTGTAGGGAATGAACCTAGGTTTGTCAATAGTGTAGGTAATAACTTACAAAAGAAATATGAAAGGAATGGTTCAAGTCTCAAAGGATGTAAGGTTGGTACTAGGAAATGTGGAAACTGTACCAATTGTGGGGCAATAATGGAGGATACATCTATACAGGTGGGCAATATTAGTAAAAATGTAATTCATTTTTGCTACGGTAATTATAATACCAAAAATGTCATATATTTGCCCTATGTACATCTTGCCCTAGTTTTTATGTGGGGCAAACAGGGAGACGATTTAAAGATAGAATATATGAGCATTTATATGCGATAAAGAGGAAGTATGACAATAATGCCTTGTATAGGCATGTAAGAGACAGTACAAGATGTACAACCTTTAAGTTTGCAATATTAGAGGTGGTGAATGCATCTAATAGAGGAGGGAGTACAAAGTATATTTTGGGTGAGAAAGAAGTTAGGTGGCAGATTTTGCTAAATGCCACGGCACCACCAGGTATTAATGAATATATTTCAATAAAGCCTATATTGCAAGCTAAGGTGTGATCCACTAGTTTTAAAGGAACTTTAAACAAAAAGTTTTTAATCAATTATGTAATAATATAGTGTTATAAGTAGCTATTCAAAAGTCATTCGTATGTATGAGTAAGGTATTATAGTATTAAGTGTTTTGAATGAGCAGAACTTGTATTTTGATAGTATGCTAAGGAAATTTTATTTGCATGAGGAGACTTGTTCATGGGATTGGTGGGTTTATTATTTGAAATGTGCTGTTACGTATTTAAAGTGTGTGTAACATTATACGTATGGTTCTGATGAAGTCTAAGTTATATTAGATGAAAGCGCTCAACAGTTTTTATTTGTAATAAATCCAGTTTTATACATTTGTATATTCAGTTTACTTTTTGCCGCTATCACCCTGCCAGTGGATTCCTGGTGAACTCGTATTTTAGCAGTTTTGTTATTTGTACAAATCAGTTTGATATACAAATGACATATAATTATTTACAAATATCCAGCTAGCTGTGCTGGTATATGTTACACAGTCACTGCCCTACTTCTCTTGGTATGGCTGGCAGTACCTCCTATTGTTACAGCGGGGATTAAAGGCACTACTACTAATATTTCATGCAATATGAAGTGCTCAGAAGAGTGATCTTACAAAGAAAGATCATTTTAGAACAAATGTAAAATGACTGACAATATGCAAGGGTGAAATTATTTTTTGCAAGAGGCACGTCACCCTGCACTCGCCCACACCCCATGCTAATTATATATACTAACTATGAGATCACACAGCAGCAAGATAAGGGCAAACTCTTTTACCCTACTGCAATGTGATCCCATGACAAGGCTGCTGGGAAACACTCGACTTAAAGGAAACGAGCATTCACTTTTGTTTTACAACAGTAAAACGCTTTTCCTTATATGAGTGCTTACACTTTCAAATTGCAGATATATATATATATATATATATATATATATATATATATATATATATATATATAAAACAATCACCAGAAAATCAGAAAATGATCTGTTATAAAGGACGATAAGTCTTTGTTTTGTCTTGCAGTACTCCTGTTTTCTGAAAAGTTACCAGAATAAAAATATAGCATTGAATGAAAGCTGGCATGTGACTGCTATTTCAGACTAAAATCTAAAGCTGTGTAGGAGACATACTACAGCCTACACATCACTTACCAGTGCGTTTCAGTTTTCTGTTTAGTTGTTAACTTTTTTCACCTTTCTGAAACCCTTTCAAGGATTAAATGTAAAACAATTTAAATGCATAGTTTATGGCTCTTGAAGTTTGATACAGCTACATTTGATCATGGCATCAACTCAACAAAATTATTTATTTTGCCTTTTTTTAATATATGATAGAGCTTGATCTGAATTTGATAAAATTCTTAGAAGTTCCTGTATTTCGTTGACTACCCATTCATCTGTAACATAGGTTGTAATCACATTTAGAAATAGTATAAAGTGTTATGCTATACAACAGGAATGTTATATTCTCACCAATTAAATTAAATCAACTCTTTCCAGCATGTTATGTTCAGTAATTTCTCCTTTCACTCTTTTTTCATGTTGCAGCAGGAACCCTGTGGTGCTAAAGCCATGATAAGCAGGCATGTTACACATTCTGGCATGAACATGTTTATTTAGTGTGGAAATGGGCTAATTGCTTGCAGGGGGCAATCAGTTCACAAACGTGTCATTGGTGCTTCTGACACCTTATCCATCTGTACAGTCTCTAAGGGATTGAGTTGGACATATTGTGTCAGCATGTCTCTCACTCTAGAATTACTGTTTTGTGCTATAACACAGTGCTGCTAATTACGTAATACAATTCAAACACAGAGGAACACTTCATTTTTGTTGCTGTGTTTGTTGCTGGGTATGGAAAATGTCCACTTGGCTATTTGCATAACATTATTTCTAGAAGCTGCTTTAGTCATAGGATGAAATCAAAGTATCACAACATCAGAATTTAATGAATCTTAACAGCAATCTAGAGACCTTACCTCAAAGATCAAATTAATAATGATGACAATATTGTTCTTGCTGAGACAAAAGAACCTTGACTTCAAAATGTAGTTGACTTTTCTCTTTTAAATCTGATATGGAGATCTACCATAGCTGATATTCACAAAGCCCTTTACATGACTGATTTGGTATTAACTCTTTTGTATCATTTTTTATAAAGAAATGAATGAAAGCAAACTTGTCCGGGATTTTGTATGTCTGTCTTTAAAGTACCACTAAGTTTTGACCGCATTACTGAAAATATTGTAAACAGTAACATCGCAATGTAAGCACATACCAGGATTAAAATATCAGTTTGAGTGACAATATATGTTAATTGCAAAAATAAGATATTATAAACAGGCTGTGTTTTTGCATTTTTGAATTGAATTCTTCCATTTACCACTTATTTACTGTGCAATTGTGCTACTAGCCAAAAATACTGAAATAACCATGACACAAACATTTTTTTCTAGTGAGCCCTTTTTATTTAAAAATACCTACATATTTAATACAGGTAAATAACCATAACCACTGTTATAGTATCCTCTCTTTACTCAAGAATTTTGGACAAATCCAAAAAAAAAAATAATGGGAGGACAAAGGCTCAAAATCAGGGTAATTGTTTTTTTAATCTTACTCTGATTCACTTAAAAAGTTAATAGAACAATAGGTTTTGCATCAATGTGCATTTTCCCAGCAATAAAAAGCATGACCCCCTAATGTCTGGCATTATTGGATGACTTAATTCTCACTGCTTTACTAAAAAATCAAAATATTAAGATGGAAAAGGCAGAAATCTGAGGGAAAATCAGGGATTTTGTGTGAAATCAGGGTCAGTTCAGAGGTGCAGTACTGGCATCACACAGTACAACAAAAATATTCAAAATACAATATCTGAGATTGAAGTTATTCAATTAGCATTTCTTGAGGAATATCTGACAAAGGAGAAAGTGTTCAATCATTTCTAGCTGTTGATGCACTTAGAGAGTCTCTGCAATGGCACAGTGATTCTGTTGGAAAGGTGGAGCTAAAATACCAAACTTTGTGAGAAACAATGAACTTGGGAAATTGTCTGAACTATTTTTTGGTCACATTTTACTGTATATGTACTAGTTCAGCTGTAGCACTACACATACTAGTTCAGCTGTAGCACTGCCCAGTTCCAAGTTTGCTATTTCTGGGTCTGTTTTGTAACTTCTGAGCATCAACTTCAAGCCACCATTTTTGGTGAAGGCCCTTTTGCACCCTTGTGTGAGGGGAGTGCTGTCTGGGTCCCATCCAATCGAAGGTGATTGGACTATATCTCAGAGAGAGCATTCTTAGTGGCTACCTTGAGTTAAAATGGGTATTTTCTTGTTTTATTTAAGCCCTGCATTTGCACTTGTTTGTGTGCACCATTCCATCGTGCATTGTGGAGTTGTGGTGGTTACCATTGGTGGTTACAGAAGCAAATGTATTGTTTGTTAAATTTTACCTTAGTACTTTGCTTGGTTTCTTGTGGCCCTGCTCTACTGTCAGGTGGAACACTAAGCCTAGCCTCAGTGGTGCCAACACACCTTTCACCCATTAATGACTCCTAAGTGTGACCTCTTTTCCTGATCATATAAATTTACCTATCACTATGGATGGACCTATTTCCTACAGTTTCTCCTGACAGCTTGGTCAGCATGGGTATCCTGAGGCAGTGTAGCAACTATCTCATGTTCACTGATATCCCTCTACTCCTAGTACACACAAACACAATGTGTGAGAGATGCAACAATATTAAGAACCTTGAATCCATGCTCTCTTTCACATTAGTCAGTACGTATGTCAATGAGCAGGTTGCCAGCATGCATACCTCACCTCCTACTCCAATCCAAACCCCCATCACACATATGTACATATGTGGAGATCCTCACAAGAAACATACCTAAACACCAGAGACCTGCCAAACACAAACACAATCATCATCATCATCAGCCCCCTTTTTCCTACATAGAGTTGGGGTATCGTGTTAACTGTCACAAACTCTCTCAATTCAGTGCCACACCCCTGCCTTCTTCAACACTCATGCCTGACTGTCACAGACCTTCTTTCACACAATCCATCCAGCTCTTTGCTGGATGTCCTCGCTTCATCTTACCTTCTTCCTGTCTGTCCCAAATCTTCCTCACCATATTGTCTTCTGCTTTTCTGCACATGTATCCAAACCACTGTAATCTGTTCTCTTTGATCTTTTCTGCAATTGAAGCTACTTTGGCTTCTGCTGTTATGTCTTCATTTCTTTGTCTGTCCCACAGTGTGCATCCTATCACCCTTCTCATGCACTTCATTTTCATCACCTCTAGCTTCTTCAACTGTTCTACCTTTACTGCCCAGGTTTCTGTACCATGCAGTAGTACTGGTTGCACCACTGTCTTGTACACCTTACTTTTCAGCTTCTTTGGCATTCTTCTGTCATAGATTACACCTGATGCTATATGCCAGTTGGCTGCAGCCCCTCTGATTCTAGCTTTGATCTCTTCATTCAGACTTGCCTTCTCCTCAACCACCCCTCCCGGATACTTGAAGCTGTTTACCTGTTCCACTATCTTCCTTTCTATATCTATTTTCAGCTTCTTCTGATTTCCCTAATTTGCAGCCATAACCGCCATTTTATCTGTGCTAAGTTTCATCCCGTGTGCCTTCAGATTTGTATTCCATTGCCCTTTGCTGAAGTTCTATCTCAGAGTCTGTCTGTAATGCCATATCATCTGTATACAGCAGCTTTGTTGATCTGTCCCCTCCAACCTGTTTCCTAATGTAGTCCATCACCAGTATGAACAGCAGTGGGCTCAGAGCTGAACCCTGGTATACACCCATTCCCACTGGGAACCCCTCTGTGAGGCCGAACACTGTTTCGTACTTGAGAAATTGGGTATTAGTACATAGTCTGCACTAATTCTACCAATGTTTCCAGGACTTCAAACCACTGCAATACTGCCCAGGTCAGCTTCCTTGGGACCTTGTCATATGCTTTCTCTATGTCTAGGAATGCCCAGTTGGCTTCGTCTCAAGTATCTGTCTCACTGCAAACATGGGGTCAATTGTGCTGCATTCTGATCTGAATCTGAACTGCTCATCTCTCATCTTACATTCTATTACTCTGCATATCAATTTATCAATCACCCTCTCAGAACTTTCATGCAATGTAATATAAGCTTGATGCCTCTGTACTGCCCACAGTTGTGGATGTCCCCTTTGTTCTTGTACACTGGCATGAGTATGCTTATTCTCCAGTCATCTGGGATACGTCTTTCTCGCCACACTGCTATTAGTACCCTCAGAAGCCATTTCTCTCCTATCTCACTCAACATCTTTATCATATCTGCTGCGACCTCATCTGAGACTGCTGCTTTCTCTGACTTCATTTTCCTTAGTGCTGTACTTACGTCTTCTAAGTTGAGCTCCTCTTCTTCTCTCGTCGTAAGCTGTTTCTGCTTCTGTTGGGTTTTCTTTATTCAGAAGTTGCTGGAAATACTCCTTCCATCTCCCTTTGATGTCTCTAAAGAACAAGTCATAAATGCCCTCTCTAAGGCCAGAAACACAGCATTTATGGGACCTAATAACATCCCAGGCTGCGTACTACATGGGCTTCAACATGAATTAACAACACCATTGGGTACCCTTTTCAAGCATAGTCTAAGTACCAGCTTCGTACCAGCTGAATGGAGAACAACCACTGTTATTCCCTTGAACAAAGTTAATGTTTCCACTGACCCCGAGAACTATACACCTATTAGCCTGACTAGCCTTATCTGCAAGGCCACGGAGATAATCATCATGGACCTTATCACAAAGATACAGGTCATCTTCCAATACTTGACCCTACTCAGTTTGGATTTGTCAAAGGGAGATCATGCCTGTTAAACCTGGTGGACTTCTTTGAGACAGTCACCAAGGCCCTGGATGAGGGGAAATCTGTGCATACAGCCTACCTGAGCTTAGCCAAGGCATTTGACACTATTCCCCACTCGGGCATCATTGACAAACTCGCCCAACTAGGTGTCAACCCTTATATCGTTAGATGGGTCAGTAACTGGCTCACTGATAGAACTCATATAGTTGAAATAGGAGAATCCACCCCCAACAGCAGACCTGTAACCAGTGGTGTTCCACAGGGATCAGTCCTGGGACCTCTACTGTTTGGAATCTATTTCTCCGAAGTACAAGCAAAAACTAAAGGTCCGTGGCTGACAAAGTTTGTTGATGATTGCAAACTGGGAGCGGTCATAGAATCTCCAATTGATGTCAACCTCCTAGAGGGTCTTACACAAACAAATGGTTGGTGCCAAAGTCATAGCCTTAAACTCACTGCAAAAACATGTATTATCATTCCTTTTAGTAAAAGCAATGTTCCTGCTAACTACCACATCAATAGCAACACCTTAAGTATGCACTCAGTGGTGAGAGACCTGGGCACACAGGTTGACAGCAACCTTACCTTTGACCACCATGTTTCCACAGTGGTAAGAAGGGCATTCTATATTGCTCATATCATAAGTAAGGGCATTGCCTCCAGAAAAAAAGAAGTTATTACTTCCCTAAACTCTTCCCTCATCAGGCCAATAATTGAGTATAATGCTCCTTTTGGTATGTACCTTTCTAAGCACCTGTAGCAATTGGAGAAACCACAAAGGTTCCTCACAAGGAAACTTAAGGTCTTCACCATCTGTCCTATGGGGATCATCTGGAATCACTGCCACTTTGTTCTGTTTCATACATACTACTCAGAGGTAATATGTGCCTTGCATATAAGGTTATCTCTGACCCTGCATTATTGGAAATGCTTCATATCCAAAAGTCATATGGTACACAGGTTACTCGTTCTAAAGACCTTAACCTGGTATGTGACATTAATAAAACCTGCTGGAGGGACAGATTTGTCTCCCAGAGATTACCACACCTTTGGAATAGACTCCCACTTCATGTCAGGCAGAGCACCTCATTGGCCCTCTTCAAATGCAATCTGGATGATTAGATGGGTGACCATAAATTCACCTCTGGGGTTCCAGTTGAGTCCCTCTTGGACAAGGACAATAGGTGCTTATCATGGAAATAAAGGTAAGAACTCAGCTAGGCTTGTAAGACCCCCTAGGGCCATTAGCCTAGTAACTTTCTATAATCCTAGGATCCTAAGAATTTATATGTGGACAAATCCCTATGTGTATGTTCAAGGATTCAAGTATGCAAAAGGTGGACATCGAGTTAAAGGGCTACACTAGGCATTGTGGCTGTGAAGATGATGTGATCTAGAAGAGGTGAAGACAAGGAAAATAATCATGGATGCTATGTTTATGATATGAATATTTCTAACTAAAATCACTGTTCAAAGATCTTAAAAATTAGGTTGGCAAAAATAATAATAAAAACCTAATTCGTACCGTTATTGAGAATTATACAATGAAGGGTCATTACTGTTGAAAAACGTGCATGCTGATTGGACAGCCCAGTCAGTGTGACCATTGTAAAGTCTAGTATTTGTTGCTCAGCTCCAAGCTTTCCATTGACATATGTTTAAGAAGGCTGTCTTTACATTTTAGGACAGAGAAGGCAAAATATGAGAAAACTGAGGGACAGTCTACAAAACTCGGGACACAAAAGGTATGGTTACCACTGCTATAACTGATCATACTGCTAGTAACCATACCTCTCAGCGGTTCAGAGTTTTAAGAGTATCCCTCATTTTCCTCATGGTTTTGCCCTGTCAGTCACAAAATTTTAGTTTTATTGGTAAAACTACTTAGAATTTTTGCAATCAT
This sequence comes from Protopterus annectens, assembly GCF_019279795.1. NCBI lineage: Eukaryota > Metazoa > Chordata > Ceratodontiformes > Protopteridae > Protopterus > Protopterus annectens. The sequence goes on along the minus strand of NC_056743.1, from coordinate 58,019,967 downwards.
ACTTCAGACGGCTGGAAAAACAAAAAAAGAAAACAAAAAAGGGGGCAGAGAGTGAGAGAAAATGCCATTGACATGGCCTCTTCTCCACCACTGCTCTTTTACTGCCCTGTGTACTGTGCAAATGTACGTTCATATGTGCCATGCATATGCCCAGTACATCACAATCAAAGAGGAACAATAAAGTGCCACTGTATAATGACATTATTTAAGGATGGTAAGCAATTTCTTTCTTAAATAATAATATCATTGTATACTAGCAATAACCCATGACTGGATGTGGGTATGACAACATTTACCCATGGTTTGCTTTGTTTAATCACTCGGGCTTTACCTTTGTGATCAGACCACAGTAATCATTGGTAAATCCTGTGATACCCACACCCAGTCATGGGTTACTGTTAAGCAATATTCTGCCTTGGTCTTTACTTTAGCCATACAAGAACACAGACACTGTATTCAGGATCCCAAAATAGCTAAACATTATGCATGATAATAATGAAAAAGTTACAATCAAAAAATTAATTATTTGGAGGAAATGATCCAAAAACATGTGCAGCAGCCCCATGTTAAAGCCCAAGGCTCTGGTCATAGGGGACTGTTATTGGGTTAAAAAGCCCCAAGAACCTGCATCACATCCTGCTGTTAAAGCCCACATGTGAGTATAGGAGACTCTTATTGTGATATACTCAGTGCACCTTCCCTTTAGAGTGGCAGAAGACAGTATGTGACTTTCTAATCATTCCTTGCCTTGTTTTTAATGCTAATAGTCTGGTATGCACTATATATGTATTTTGTTATTCCTGTTTTAACAGGAACATTGACCAAGAGACAATGGTAACGTGAATTTAGCAGAAAATAAAAACAAAATAACAGCACACTATATGTAAGATATGCACATCAAACATAATGGATGAGCTTGCTACAGTGATTCTGGAAGCTGGGAGTCAGGAGCGAGGACATGTTTTTTTTTTCAAACACCTTTATTGAAATATCACTTGGACATAGGCAAATTTAAGTTCATATAAAAGTAATCAACCAGTATTAACATAGCAAATATTTTACTTCATGTATATTGCAATGTATCATGTAAACTAAGAAACATTACATAAATTATTCAATTTGTACCTTATTTTTTTAAACTAGAAACATCTTTAGTAAACCCTGACTTACTACATAGGCAATCATACATTTACGTAAATGAAAACAAACCATACAGACACAGTCCTACTTGCAAGCATTTTGCATCACAAACCATACTGACACACTCCCAGTTGCAAACATTATACACCATTTGCAATATACCCAATCTTTCTTATATACCCAACCTTTCTCACTCTCACCTGCCTTCTTTTAAACCTCATCCCTCCCTTGCATGTATTGCTCCCATAATTCCCATTTTTCCAATGTAGTTTGCTCCTACCCTTTTCTAAATATTTCAGTTCCAGTTGTTTTATCTCTGTTACTATATTCACTACTTCCAGTATAGTTGGTTTAGATTTTGATTTCCATTTTCTAGTAATTGCTTTTTGGCAGCCACTATTATTAGATACAGCAAGGCCTTACCATGTTTAGACAATTCCAATTCTGTATCAGAGCTCAGAAAAATTATCTCCCTCGTCAGACCAATCTGCCCACCCGGCACCTCCAACAGTGCATGCCACAGGGAATCCTTAAAGTTCACCAGCTTACCGTAGTCCCAGAAAATATGTTCCCAATTACCTCTTTCTTCCTCTTCACACCTCCAACATTTGCTGTGTGCCTGAGGAAAAAATCTCTGGAGTCTCTTTGGGGTATAAAAATATGTATGTAAGCATTTCCAGGCAAAAATCCTAAATCTTCTAGATTTTGTTGCATATTTGGGAGACATACATATATCCTCAAATTGTTTCTTTGTGAATTGCTTTTCCAGTCTCTATTCCTAATCCTTTCTAACCTCCTCTGATTGATTCTTATAGTTATTGTGCAATATTTTATACGCTCAATCCTTTTCCTTTTAATTTTCAATTCCTTTTTTAATGGCAGCTTCTGTTCTGGATTCTATTAAACACTGTACCAGTGCTGGTCTTTCATTTAGGACCCCCCCTATTTGTTTCTCTTTGCCTATACTCTGATATCAATCCTTGATAGGGAAGGCAATCTCTAACCTGCAGTCCATATAAATTCTTGACGTTGTCACAGTCTGTCATTGTTCCCTCTCTAGTTATTTGCTCCCAATACCTTGGGTCCTTTGCTAATTTTCTGCAATAAATTCCAGCCTCCTCTTGCCTATAGTCTGTATCCCTAATTCCAGTCATTCCTATTGGCAGAATCTCCTTTCTCCATTCCTGTGTTGGTTTTAATTTTTAGAATATTTTCTGCTACCTTATGGATGTAATATTCTGCATGAATATTGTTATTCTCCTTAAAGCCCTGCATCCAAATTCCCAGTCTCTGCTTATTTCTTGAGCTTCCCCCCTGTTTCATCATCATCCCTTTCCACTTTGACTTACAGTTTTTAGCTTGTGCTATGTGTAGAAACCTTTACTGTGTAGCTCTGAAATACTCCTTCAAACTGGGTAATCCTAATCTGCCCTGTTCTACTGGAAGAATAAGCTTATCCCACTTGACTCTTGCCATCTTTCCCTCCCTGATAAAGTCCTTCAGCTCTTTATTAATTGCTATGCACAACTTCTCTTCTGGTTGATAAAAATATGCCTAACCTGTGTATAAGACTAAAGAGGCTAAAAACATTTTAACTGCTTGTATCTTACTATCTGTATCCATATAACAAAGCTTCCATTTCCTCAATTTTTGTATTATTTTTTGTTTAGTCTATTCTCACATATCCTTAGCTGCCACACTAGAATATTTTTTAATCCATACTCCCAAATACTTCATTGTATCATGTCCCTATAAATATGGATATTCCTGAACCAGTTCATGTGTGGGTACATAATTTACCCCTATTACCTTTGTTTTAGCTTCATTAATTTTGTATCCTGAAAAGATCTGAAACTGTCTCAAAATGTTCTACAACACTGTAATGTCTTTTTCTGGCTTTGTCAGATATAAAATAATATCATCTACAAATGAAGCCAGCATTTTTTGATTACCATACCAATTATAGCCTTGAATTTCTGAGTCCCTTATTTTTTTGACAGTGGTTCTAAATATAATGTAAATAATAAAGGGGAAAGAGGACACCCCTAGCAGGTTTCTCTGTCAAGCAGAAATTATCAGAGAGGACCCCACCCACTTTAATTATTGCCTCCAATCCCTCATATAATCCCTCATAACCATTATAGACATGAACACTTTATAATCATGGTTTAGTATTGAAATGGGCCTGTATGGGTCTTCTCTGAAGTGCAGGCCAACACTAAGGGACTATGGCTAACAAAGTTCACAGATGACTGCAAACTGGGAGCCATTATTGAATCCCCAAATTATGTGGATATTCTACAAAAGGGCCTTACAGAAATAGATGCTTGGTGTCAGAGCCATGGGTTCAAGGTTAATGCCAAGAAATATATAGTTATCTCCTTTGGGAAAAAACATGTACCTATGATTTACCACATAAGTGGCAGTACACTAAACACTGAAAGTGTGATGAGAGACTTAGGGGCACAGGTGGACAGTGGTCTCACCTTCGATAACCACATCTCCACAACAGTCAGGAAATCCTTCTATGTAGCACACCTCATCATTATGGGCTTTTCATCCAGAAAAAAGGAGGTCATTGTCCCACTGTACTCATCCCTCATTAGACCCATTATAGAGTACAATGCCCCATTTGGCATGTTCCTCACAAGACATCTGCAACAGTTGAAAAGGCCGCAGAAATACCTTACTAAAAGAATCACAGGCCTAAAGCAGATGCCCTATACTGACCATCTAAAAAAACTCCAGCTATACTCTGTGGCATATCATCTACTCAGAGGTGATCTCTGCTTAACATACAAGGCCATGTCAAACCCTGAGCTGTTGGACATGCTCCACTTAAAGAAATCCCAATCCCTCAGAGCCACATGCTCCAGGGATCTAAACCTTGTCATCACAATGAATAAACCATGCTGGAGGGATAAGTTCCTGACTCAGAGACTCCCATACTCTGGAATAGACTGCCCATACATGTCAAGCAGAGTGCCTCTTTGGCCCTCTTCAAAAGGAACCTTGACGATTGGATGGGAGATAGGAAATTCACCTCAGGGATCACATCAGTTGCCCTGCTAGACAGGGGTCCAGGGAAGTAAATATTGTGGGAAGAAATAGCCAGAGAATTGTTCTGGCTAGGCTTGTATAGGCCCTAGGGTCGATAGCCTAGTACCAACCTATGAACCTATGAAGGTGGATCTGATGGATCTTAACCCTCATTAGGTATTACAGCTACCACTGTTTTCTTCCAGGACGATGGTACTTCTCCTCCTCTTAAGATACTGCTAAAAAACTTCCAGATCTTTATCAGTTTTTTTTCCTCCTAGCGTCTAAACTTCCACAGGAATACCATCTATTCCTGGGGACTTTTCTGTATATTGGTTATACATCACAACATTTTTTCTCATCTCGTCCTGTCTTAACCGTTAGTAATGGAGCCTCATCTACCTCTAACCTTGGCATATTTTAATTCTTCCCTAAACATTTCCATTTGTATCTTTTCTTGATTTTCAAATGTCTCTGTTTTATAGAAACTCATAGAATTTCCAAAATATTTCTAATACCTCTATATGATCTCTTGTTACCTTCCTTATTATAGGCTCCCTAAGTTTGGCAACATCCCTTTCTACTTTCTGTTGCCTGAGTCATGCTAAAAGTTTTTGTGCTCTAGTGTTATTATCAAAAAACTGTTGCTTAACAGCAGTCATTCTAAGTTTGTGCATATTATCAAGGTAATCCCTTATTTTCTGCCTAGCATTCTGCAGTTGATCCTCTTCTTGTTCTGTGAGATTCCCCCTATTCTGCAATACTTTAACATTTGTCAGTCCCTCTAAATAATTCTTGTCACTTCTTAACCATAAGTCATTTCTATTATTTCCACCCTATTTTTAAACTCCACCTTAATTTTTATCCCACTCCCTAGCTATATTTTCAGAAGAAATTTCTATCCTCTTTAACAGCTCCTGAATAATCTCCACTACCCATTCCTTAAATTCCTCTCTTTTCAACAGATAGGTGGGACAGTGCCAATGTCTCGTTTTTATTTCATTACCCTGTGCTTTTATTTTAGTTATTATTGGCGCATTATATGAAATAATTATTGGGTGAATATCAAGACCTTCAATTAAATGCACATGTTCCTGTGAAATATAAATTCTGTCTACCTCAGCCCAGTTTTAATATATTGGAGGTAATATGTAAATTCACTCCAAACTCCTATTACTCAATTCACATCTTCCATGACAAATATTTTCATACATTTCTTAAAAAATCTACTGTCCTTTGTTATATTTTCCCTTCTGCCCCCCCCCCCCAGCCCAATACATCTTCACTGCTGCAAATCAAATTCCAGCAGTCCCCAGCTATAAGTAATATTCCCTTCTGAAAATGGATTATTTCTCCAGGAATGTTCTTAAGCTCCATTACAGCAGGTTTAGGTGGAATGTAAATACATGCCAGTGTAATCCTCCTCCTTTGCCAGTAGTCCCTTAGCACTATAAATCTGTCATGATTATCTTTTTATCTTTTTCTATCACTATTGGAGCTCCTCTTGCAATTAATCTAAGTCTTACTCCTCTTTTCCTATGTCGCAGGTATTGTACCGAATAACCTGAAAACCTTTCTTTATCAAATTCACATGTTCAGTTCTTTCTAAGTGTATCTCCTGTGACATAGCTATTTGCACTCTGCATTTTTTATTATCGTTCACTACTCTTTCTTGTTTGTATTTATCTATGAGGTCATTTACATTTAAAGACATTAAAGAAAGCACCACTGAAGCGAGGACATATTTTTGATAGCTAGAGTTAAGTCTATATACTACACAATATGCATGCATTAGACTAGATGGGTTACAGTATATGATGAGATGCATTTCTGTAACAATTTTCTGACTACTTGTTTGATGTTGTTAAGTTCATAGATTCATAGGTTCATAGGTGTGTACTAGGCTAATGGCCTTGGACCCTTTACAAGCCTAACCCATAGGATTACCCTGGCTTCGTGAACATAAAGCTCACATTCTGTCTCAGTTGTTGCATATTCTGAGTCGGTGTCTGAAGTTGGATCATTAGTGAAGAGAGAGTCAAGGCTGTACTACTGATGGATGATACAGGAAGCTGTGAATTTGACCCATCAGCAAACGTCCAGTTCAGGAAACCCAACAGGTGGTTAGACTGGAAAAACACACTTTAAGGTACACAACTAAAGGAAAGCTTTGATTAACATAAAGGAGAGGTAGAGGCCAGATGCATTATTTATGCAATGGGCTACAAGGCAGAGAACATTTTCAGATCACATCTATTCAAGACTATCAGATGATAAAAATTCTGTTATACTGTCACTGAATTTTGATTAAGAGGGAAGGTTCATTTTGCCTACTCCAGAGGCGATACTACCAAAAATTAGTGGAGCTTCTATACTTTCTTCAGTGGCTACTGTTAGTGGATTTTGTCAGATACCTCTGTATCCTAAGAGTGCTCAGTTATCTACATTCAATACTCCATTTTGTCACATATTAATGTAATAGATTACCATTTGAAATGGCTAGTATTTATGAGAGCTTTCAGGGCACAATGACAGAATCATTACAAAACTCAGAGGAAAAATGTGTTTATGGATATTATTTTAATGTTTGTGAGATCCATGGAAGAACACAATATATATTGTAGAAGACTGTGTTTGTGGGACTGACCTGAAATGAGGAAAACTGTGTTCTCATACAGAAATAACTTTACTTACTGGGATATTTGATAGATAAGTTTGGGTCAGGCCTTATCCAGACAACATATAAACTATCAGACAGATTAAAGCACCAGAATACCATACAAAAATCTGATGACAGTTCTTGGCATAGATTACTTGGAGAAATTAACATATAATTGTTCCACAGTGGGGTAGCTATTGTATTGACTATTCAGAAATAAAGGAGCATCAGCTTGGGATCATAACATGTAAACTGCAACTGAGCACCTGAGCAAACAGTAAACAAAAACATAATTTATTTCTTATTGCGACCACAACCACCGCACTAGTGGCTTTGCAGATGCTAGTAGATGTGGAATATGAGGGGTATTTCTTCCACTCCAGACAGCAGTGTGGACATCAGTTGCATATTGCTCCAGTAGACCCATGGAAACAGGAACCTAGATTACCATGATTGAAAAGGAATATCTGTTGTGTGTCTGCCTTTGACAAAAATTCAAGAAATATTACTATAGGCTATGGAGTTTAAGCAGAGACAGATTATACAGCCATTAGTTTCTACAATCAATGACAAGCACTTCAACAGACATTATTTTTTATGCTGATAGTGACTTCTGACGACTTATATGGTTTTAAAAACAGCTAAATATGCTGCATGCAAGTCCCATGTTATGGCAGACATTGTCCTGAAATGCAATGAGAAACACCATGAAGGAAATGGACTATTTTTTTGTTTTATAACAGTTGTCGTAACAAGGCTTTTCTTTAATGCTGTGGAAGATGGTGTATATCAGAATGTCTCCAGCAGCTGATGGCCAAGTACAGATCTTTATTCAACATATCTGAGCTGGTGGCTTGAGCATGTGAGTAAAACACCAGCTACAGTAAGAGGGCTTTTTCCTACAAAAAACAGTCAGATAAGAATGGTCTTGTTATAAGAGGGGTCATACCCACAATATCAGAGATCTTAAGATATGATGTCTTTGAGAAGACAGTTGTATGTATGTGTTTATTTATTGTATCTACATTTGTTAATCAGGTTAATACAGTGGTCAACTGCCCAGGCCATTTAGACAGGATACAATCATAGCAGTGGACAATGTATAAAACAATGTGTATGACATCTCAAGCCACTTAATAATATTAAAAGGGCAACAAATATTTTGCAGAGAGAATATAGGAATGTATTTGAAAACAGTGTATTTCTCAATTAGGTTTTTTAGTAATAGTGTTTCCTTCTTTTTGACAGTGTTGCACTTTAGGTATATGAACCATTGTACACAGCTATCTTAGAAATTCAATTAAATCTGCATATTTCCATACTCACAGTGATCATGCCAATCCAGCCATTAATTACGTTTTGGGGGCGATGTGACTCTGGGCTCGTTAATGATGAATAGAGTCAAAATTCCATTTGTAAACAACAACTTATTAATAAACCCTTTCACAGCCAGAGCTAGGCCTGTGGTGAGGGAACATCTTCCCCAGTGTCTGCTGAAGAACGTAACAAGAAAATCTTGTAATCGTTGCATATGCACAAGTCAGCCTGGCTCAGTGTACTCATGCACTCACATGAGAGCCAGGACAAGAAAGGAAGCTAACAGCCTAAAAGGATTCACTCCACATTTCAAATCTATTTGTAATGAGATTAAAGAGTGGAAATGGGTGTGTAGGAAAGTATAAAAAAGAGGAGACAAGAAGAGGGAGGGAAACACATAAAGGAAACAGTTAATGAATGAATACAATGGGGGTGGGGAGGGAAGGGTGAGAATTTTTTTGTTGGACATACACCTGTTTTCTATATAGCAACAGAGTAAGGTAGGAAAGGAATTAAGGGAATGTGAAGGAATGCTAAGAGAGTTAAGCAGGGGTAAATGCACAAATGTAGACAAGACGAATAGAGTGGGTACTAACACACTAAGGGGAAGAACAGTGGATTAGGAGACATTAGAAAAACAAAGAAACTACAGTGGTGATGAGGAAGATTAGACAACAAACAAAGGAGGCCAATGACATAAAAGGGAGGTAAGCACTGGGACTGGAGATAGAGTGGGTATGACTCCCCTCCCAGTACCGCCTTGCCAGTTTTAGACTCAGTGGGAGTTTGATCACCACTTTGTGCTTCCTCACCACTGGGTCCCTAGCTCTGATAGAACTGCCAGTGGTGAGTGGGGATGTGACTCTGCAAGCTGTAAGAGAAGTCTTTCCCCTGACCAATGTAGTCTTCAGTGCATCAGGCCACCAACTTCCCAAGCACCTCTACAAGCTGCCTTTGTGCAAAATATTTTTCTTTCCTGGCAGAACCACCAGTAAGAACAACGGTGCTCCTGGCTGGTGAAGCAATGTCTGGGTGTGAACACAACAATCACTGATGGAGCAGTGCATGTAGTGTCACTACGGAAGCTGGATCTTGCATGTCCACATCTGCTAACACTGGAAGATGTAGCAAATCTTCTGTCTACATGGATGCCCACCCTCCCCCGCAGACATTCCATCACAGACACTGTCTGATCCAGGGTGTCGTTCATCCTGTCCAAGCAGTTTCCCACATGATTCATGGAGTCACTCATGTCAGAATGGACAACATATAGTAGTTGTGTTATCTCTTCCGAGGTCCTGGTAGAATGTGCTTGTGCATCCCCTTCGGCCCTACACATATGTCTGGTGGCACCTAATGACACACCAGCATCAAGAGAAGACTGGACAGCAGGTCTCCTCTGAACACCCCTATCAACCCTCATGTGTGGCACCATCCCCTCACAATGGCTACCAGGAGACACAACCAGTTCTGCAGCCACAGTAACCATACTACCCTGATCAACTGTATCACCCTCAACCTGTCCTTTGTCAGAGGTCTTTTTGTCATAGGTATGCATACTGACTGTGTCATAAATATGGGCAGGGGAAGTGGGCACCACAGCCTCAGTGTCAGACTGATCCACTACACCACCAACCTGTGCCTCTTCATTGCCACTTTCATCATCAGAGGCTGACATTAATCTGACATCAGATGGTAGTAGAGCCGCATTGCTGGTGGCAGGCTCACCTATGATAACAAGTAATTAATGCAACAAAGAAAAAACAGAAAAACTGATCAAACTTATGTTATATAAAATTAAATTAAACAATAATAGACGCAACTGCAATTAAAAACGAGTTTAATGTACACATAAATCAACTTTATGTACACTAATAGAGAACAAAAAAAGTATGTGCCAACCATTTTCAAGGGGATGAAGAAAATCAAAACCAGAAGTGCTCAGTCAGATAAAATGGAGGTGAAAGAGGCATGATAACCGTTACAATGCAAATGACGCAATAAATCCAATTTTCTGCCCTTTCTTTTGATAATTAAATCACATTTTCATTAATTTTTTTCTTTAATCTGCAAGTATTTAACCTGTTCATAGGTTCATAGGTTCATAGGTTGGTACTAGGCTATCAGCCCTAGGGCCTATACAAGCCTAGCCATAACAATTCCCTGGCTATTTCTTCCCGCACTATTTACTTCCCTGGACCCCTGTCTAACAGGGCGACTGACTTGATCCCCGGGGTGAATTTCCTTTCTCCCATCCAATCGTCAAGGTTCCTTTTGAAGAGGGCCAAAGAGGCACTCTGCTTGACATGTATGGGCAATCTATTCCAGAGTCTGGGGAGTCTTTGGGTCAGGAACCTATCTCTCCAGCATGTTTTGTTTATTGTGATGACAAGGTTTAGATCCCTGGAGCGTGTGGCTCTGAGGGATTGGGATTTCTTTAAGTGTAGCATGTCCAACAGCTCTGGGTTTGACATGGCCTTGTATGTTAAGCAGAGATCGCCTTTGAGTAGACAATATGCGACACAGTATAGCGGGAGTTTTTTAAGGAGGTCAGCGTAGGGCATCTGCTTTAGACCTGTGATTCTTTTAGTGAGGTATTTCTGTGGCCTTTCCAGTTGTTGCAGATGTCTTGAGAGGTACATACCAAATGGGGTGTTGTATTCTATAAGGGGTCTAATGAGGGATGAGTACAGTGGGACAATGACCTCCTTTTTTCTAGATAAAAATCCCTAAGTGATGAGGTGTGCCACATAGAAGGATTTCCTGACTGTTGTGGTGATGTGGTTATCGAAGGTGAGACCACTGTCCACCTGTGTCCCTAAGTCTCTTAACACACTTTTGGTGTTTAGTGTACTGCCACCTATATGGTAATTCACAGATACATGTTTTTTTCCAAAGGGGATAACTATACATTTCTTGGCATTGAGCTTGAGGCCATGGCTCTGGCACCAAGCATCTGTTTCTGTAAGGCCCCTTTGTAGAGTATCCACATAATTTGGGGATTCAATAATGGCTCCCAGTTTGCAGTCATCTGTGAACTTTGTTAGCCAGAGTCCCTTAGTGTTGGCCTGTACTTCAGAGAAGTAGATGCCAAACAAGAGTGGTCCCAGGACTGAACCCTGAGGTACTCCACTTGTCACTTGTCTGGAGCTGGATTTGGAGCTGGCTACTTTTACAGTGTGGGTTCTATCAGTAAGCCACTTAGCAACCCATTGGGTGACGTAGGGATTAATGCCCAGCTTAGTAAGTTTATCTATGATTCCAGCATGGGGGATGGTGTCAAAGGCCTTGGCAAGGTCTAGATAGGCTGTGTGGACCACCTAACCCTTTTCCATGGCTCTGGAGACTGATTCGAAGAAGTCAATCAGGTTCAGGAGACAAGATCAGCCCTTCACGAACCCAAACTGGGTGGGGTCCAGTGTTTGAAGGTTGCCAATGTCTTTGTTTATAAGTTACATGATAATATGCTCCATGGCCTTGCAGATAAGGCTTGTCAAACTGATGGGACGGTAGTTTCCGGGATCCAAGCCACTCAGTGGGCACGAAACCTGAGGTGAGGCTATGATTAAACATGACACTTAGGTGAGGTGCCAGTTCATATTGTAGTTCATGTAGTACACAGCCTGGGATGTCATCTGGTCCCATGGATGCTGTATTCTTAGTTTTGGAGAGTGTGCTTTTTACCTGTGTGGCCGTTATTACTGGAATTTGGCAATCTTCCGGTATTGAGATGGGCCATTTAGGGGGTGAGAGGGGGGTGAAGTTGGCACTGACTCAATCTGCCAGGATATTGGCAATATCCTTGGGATCAGTATATTTAATGCCATTCTGTTTTAGCTCAGAGCAGATCTGAGCATTGCCATTTAGATTCTTGACATAGTTATAGAATGCCTTGTGGTTGTCTTTGGAATCTTTGGCAATTTTATTTTCGTAACTAGCTTTGGAGGATTTTATGAGGGATCTCAGTTTCTTACTGAGGCTGGTAAGGGAGTTTTTTGCATCCTGGTATTTTCCTCTTTTCTGCAACAGTTTCTTCCTTTTGTTGTAAAGTTTGTTTATGGCAGAGGACCACCAGATTGGCTTCCTTTTTGTGGATGAGAGCATCTTGATTCTATTTGGGATGGCATGATTCATGCATGAGTGGATGTGCTCGTACAGTGCCTTAGTGTAGGATTCAGCAGTTGAACTTTCAGTTCCCATCTGCATGGGTGTCATAAAGATTGTCACTTCTGACTTGAGTAGCATGAAGTTGGCTTTGGAGAAGTTTTTTATGGAGGTTTCCTTACTGGGGGGAGGGGGTGGGATGTGGATGTTAAGGGCGATTAGCTTATGGTCAGACCTGACTAATGAGGGGGTGACCATAGGTGTGGAGCATCGATTTCCCATGTTGGTAATGACCAGGTCTAGGATATTGGAGCCCCTGGTGGGAGTATGGATTAGTTGATCCAGGGCATTGGAATTTATGAATTCCAAGAACCATTGGGCAAAGGTGTTGGTACATGAGTAGTTTTCCAAGTTAATGGCAGGGTAGTTAAAATCACCCAGTATTAGGGTGTTTGGTTCTATCTTAATATTTTCCAGTATGTTTAGAAAGGTGTAGTGAGAATCTTGGGGTATGGTGGGAGATCTGTAGCAAGCTACAATTTGGATTGCAGTCTTAACTAGTGTTAGTTGCACCTGGAGAATTTCAGATACATTGTGTTGGGCAACTAGCCTGGTGGTGTGAATATCCTTGGTGAATATTGACACTCCTCCACCTTTAGTGTTTCAGTCCTGGTTTGGTGGCCAGAAAGTGTGGTAAGAGTTGTAACCTTTACAGATATCGATGTTCTCCATTTTTAGGAGTGCCTCGAGAGAGTGCATTTTGAGGTTTAGACTTCTAGCATTGAGTAGCATTACCTTCAGATTTTGCGTGCTTGTACCTGTTACGGTGGTGGTTTTGTCCTTTGAACTTTGCCTAAAAAAGGCACTATAGGGGTGGCAAGAGCCTTAGCCAGTAACCTTAATCCCAGGGGTGACAGGTGCATACCATCTCTGGCAAAGCATCGTGGTCTGTCAATCATGTCATCCCAGGCAGACAGATACTGGATCCCCTTTGAATGACACCAGAAGCTTAGCCAATTGTTGAAGTCAATCATTTTGTCCTTATATTGTGGTATCATTCTGGGTGAAGGCAGGATGCTACTCATTGCTGGGGTCATACCTGCCTGGGCCACATGATCCAAGAACTCTTCCATGTCTCTTTTCATGTAGTCCAGGGAGGTACGTCTCAAGTCATTCACTCCAACATGGACGATGACAAAGTCATATCTCTACTTGTTGTGGAGTGACTTGAGTGCATGCGTTATGTGGCAGATCCTGGCACCCGACAGGCAGTTGACTGTCATTTTCTCCTTGTTCAACCTGGTGAGAGGGACATCAGTGTGCCGGACTATAGAGTCACCTATGACTAAAGTGTTAGGTACATTGTCTTGCCTTAGGGGCTGTTGCTGGGTGGCACACTGGTGTTGTGAACTATGTAACACTTTGGTTGTGATTGGTGTTTGTTTGCGTTTCAGCTTCAGAGGTCCTTGGTGCTTGAGCAGGTTACAGTTAAGGGCCTCTGCATATGTGGATTTAGTGTTGCTATATGTGGGTGTTGGTGGTGTGGGTTTAGAAGGGCTATGTGTTGCTTGAGGTGTAGCTTGGGTTTTTCCTTCTCCTCTTGACTGTCTAGCACAATCTTGGGTGGAGAGAGCTTTGCTTCCATTTTGGCTATGTAAGTGCATCTCTCACAGGTTGTAGTGTTGGGTGGTAGGAGGAGAGGGTTGTCTGTGTACATGAGGCAATTGCTGCATTGCCCCAGTATGCCCAGATTCACCAGGTGGACAGGAGAAATCACCGGAAGCTGACCCTTGGGCATGCCTGGTTTGGTGTATTTTTTTTTTTTTTTGTAAAGTACAGGAGCTGTTTTCCCTTACCTTAGCAAGGTACTTTGCAATTATAGGTTCCTTATTAACAAGGAGAGTTGAGTGCTTGTATCAGTTTAAGGCTTCCTAGTGCTTTCCAGCAGGTATTAGAGAAAGTGCTAGTCACAGGGATGCTTAAAGGTAAGATGAAAAAAAATGCACACTGCAGTGTGCACTAGAGAAGTTAGATGTGAAAGTAGGTAACTTAAGTTTTACCTGTTTAAAAAGTTAAGGTTTAGTGGAGAGTTACTATTTTTAAAACAGCAAGATGGGTTGAAAGGGGTGGGCACTTTTGTATTCTGGTACTATGGAATACAGTAGGATGGCCAATAATTTTAAATAGATGAAGGGGAGGGATTTAAAAAAAATGATGATTTTGTGATTACTCACACAAGCCAGTGAAAGTAGAGAGGAAATGAGATATATGGTCAGATTAACATAAGAGGCAGGCAACTAGAAAGGCAGTGGTATTTAACAAGACAACTGTAACTGGGTGGGAGGGTGAGAAAAAAATACTGCCTGACTCAGAAGAGAGAGAGCTGTGGTCTCTTTTGAAGTTTTAATATGCTGTTAAAGCAGAATGCAAGTAAAACACAAGGTAAAGAAAACAAACCACAGTATTCAAAATATAGAAAGGCAATAAAGTAATACAAAATACAACAAATAAAAGCAAAATAACCTTTCCTTCACAGCAAAGTGTAGCAGAGTCTGGATGAGCCTTTCTGGTAAAGCTCTAAAATGTTTTATTTTACCCCTTAAATAGAAGGTTTAGTTCCTAGCTCCACCCCCTCAGTCAACAAATGATTAACCGTAAGTGACCTCTTCTATCTTATGAATGAGTCATGCCCACAGTAAACAATGATCATTTATAAGTAAATTATCTGTGCATCTAATTTAACATAAGTGCAGTCATCACTTAACATTACATGCGTTGCATCTAGGTAGTCAGATACATCCATTACAACAATGCCACCACCTTTGTCAGCAGGACAAAAACAGATGTCATTACATTTAACCAAGTCTAGCAAAGAGGAAAATTTATTTTTACTCAAATTATTATTAGTCCTCTTGTACTTCGTTCCTCTTTCAGAAGGATTAGAAAAATAAGTATAAATGTCATTAGTGCACATTTTAAAGAAAGCTTCTACCAGAGGTGTATTCCCAAGTGTGTGAACACTAGTTTTTTTAAACACACAAACATCTGTTCCCCCTGCATTTCCAAATTGCAATTTTAAGGAAATGTTCCTTACAAATAACTTCAGGTCAACCAGCACATCACCGAGGTTAGAATTACCAGCTGGAATAAAGCCGAGACCTTTGCTTAAAACATTGCTCTGTTCAGTAGTTAAAGTCACTGTGGAAAGGTTAAAAATTAAACCCTTTTTACCTTGCTCTGGACAGTCTGACCTGTCTCTATTTGCTCCTGCCCATGCTGTCTCTTCCTGGAGCCTTTCTCTCTGCTTTGCGATCTCCCTGTCTGCTTCATGCTGATCAATTCCGGTGCCTGTCCCAGTAAAAAAGGCCGTTGTAGTCCTGAAGTCCCAGACCAATCATTTCCTACTGCACTCACTTGATTGCATTGTATTGGGCCTGCTGCAGCCAAACCTGACATGTTTCCACTCCCAATGATTCCATCCTGACGTACAATCACAGGAAAATTACTCAGAGAACCATGTGAGTGTATGGACATGACAGTTGTACCTGCTGTCTCTTGTTGCAGCTCTTCAGCCCATTTTTTGGCATTAGTAGACACAATTTCAGTACCTTCTGCCTCTCATTGTAGCTCTTCAGCCCATTTTTCGCCATTAATGAATAAAGCATTCCCTTCTTGAGTAAACACACTTGTTGCCTATAGAGCAGCATTAATACCGCCTCTGTTAGTCCAGGCTCTCTTCTCATTGGTTGATCGCACTTCCCCTCCGTTCCTCACTCGCTCTGATTCACAAGTAAAGTGTCTGTCATCAGACCAAGTAAAGATATGCCCTGTGCTAATGTCTCTCATATCTCTTGACAATTTTTTCTTTTTAGTGTCTTGTAAGCGCCTATCGTATTGCGCTAAGTCCTCAAACAGCTCATCTAATTTATGCCTGTAAGGCACAAACTCTGGAGAGGAATTAAGGTCTGAGACATTTTCCAGTATTGTTTTATGTAGATCCATTTCTACTGGAGTAAAATATTTCAGGAGCAAGCGTATGTACTCAGCACTGATCTCAATGTTGTAATTCTGCCATTCCTTCAACAGGTCTGGCAAAGAATTACCATATGTAGGCATCTTACAAACTCGTAGCCCTCTAGGAATAACCCTGGAATGTAAACAGGCTTCAAAGTGTAGTCTCTGCCATTGAAGCCTCTTGTAATGGTACAAGTTATTTTCTGTAGTTTTAAAAAGTTGTATAAAGCGTTCATAACTACCAGTTTCAGCAGTATCAGTCCCATATGATTCAAGGGCTTCATGACATTTATGCTTATTTTTCTAATCCTTCTGAAAGAGGCATGAAGTATAGGAGGACTAATAATAATTTGAGTAAAGAGGAATTTTCCTCTTTGCTAGACTTGGTTAAGTGTAATGATGACATCTGTTTTCATCCTGCTGACAAAGGTGGTGGCATTGTCATAATGGATGTATCTGACTATCTAGATGCGATGCATGTAATGTTAAGTGATGACTGCACTTATGTTAAATTAGATGCATAGAGAATAGAGAGCTTAGTAGCTGGCATCCATGGGAGAGTAGAAGATCTTCTCATGGATGGGGTGATTAATGAAAGCTTGTATGAGTATTTTATGGTAGAGAATGCAGTAGTACCGAAAATGTATGGGCTTCCGAAGGTCCATAAAGATCCATCACATCCACCTATGAGACCAATTGTGTCTGGTAGGGGTTGGTCCACGGAGCCTAAGTCAATTTTTGTTGAAAAACAACTTTGCCCAGTCATAAATGAGATGGGGAATGTCTTAAAAGGCACTCGAGATTTCCTCAGCAAGTTGTGTAGATGGTCCACGACAGACTTTAAAGAAGAGATGATGCTAGTTACGTTAGATGTAGCTTCACTCTTTACTTGTATTCCAAATGATGAAGGTATTGATAGTGTCAGGAGGAGCTTGAATAGGGACCCTGCTTCTCGTAGTGATAAAGTCTATCTGGTCTGCATGTTGCTAGAGCTTATTCTGGGACATAATGTATTTATGTTTGAGAGGGAATATTTTTTGCAGCGAAAAGGAGTAACAATGGGCACGGCATGTGCGAACAGTTACGCCATTTTGGTTCTGGTGGAATGGGAGCAGAAGTACGCTTTTTCTGACATTAACAGTTTCAAAAGTTCAATACTGTTTTATGGTCATTATGTGGACGATCTGTTTCTTGTTTGGGGGACAAAGAGACAAGTTTAGATCAGTTTGTGTGTTATCTGAATAACACTACTAGCTTTCTCCATTTTTCCTATGAATGCTCTATTGAGTTTATTTCATTCTTGGATGTTATGGAAGTTAAGACTGCAGGAGGTCTGTACACAAAAAAGTTTGTTAAATCATGTAAGACCAACAATACAGTACATTCATTTAGTATGCACCCGAGACATGTCAAGCAGAATGTCCTTAGAGGACAATTTTTTAGAACGGCAAGACTGAATACAAGAGATAGCAATATGTATAACCCTTTTGATACACTTAGCAATAATTTATTGGACAGAGGGTATAGTAGTGCAGAGACAGCAATAGCACAGAATGATGCAGTTATGCAAAGGGAGACATGTACAAGACCTTACTTTGATTGTAGAGCAGAAGACATTACTCCCCATAATGAGGAGCGCTCTCACAAGATACGTATGAGCCTTACATACTCAAAGGATTCAGGATATATATGTGAAATTATTAGAAAACACTGGAGAATTCTAACCTCTGATAATAAGTGTAAAGAGCTACTAGGAAATGCACCATATTTTTGTTTTAAGAATCGCCCCTCATTAAAGAAAATGTTATGTTATAAACCTCTATTTGATGGTCAGAGGAGAGCCCCTAGCCAGAGGATAGGGACGTTCCCATGCCATCATTGTAGTGCATGTAGATATGTGGATTCAGATGACCAGTTTGCACACCCAGATACAGGACAGGTGTTTAGCATTAGATTACATGCTCAAGAAATTAAAAGAACAAACAAACTCCTGAACCACACAAGGACCAAACAGCCTGGAAACCGCCAAATGGGATCCACAGAAATGCGCGACTAATGCAGCAACACTACCAACCAGATATAATCCACAAATGGTTAAAATCCGATAAAAATCCGATGAAAATCTCTTTGAAACATGCACCAGTTTATTTAAGCCTTCAAATTATAGCTTTTCGTCAGTCCCAAGACCAACTTCCTCAGAAATAGTTAACCTTGTGTGGTTCATTAGATTACATGCTGACTGCAGTAGTAAGAATATAATTTTATTGTGCGTCATGTGTAGTTTGTTAAAGTTTTTACATTGGGAAGACCAACCGCTGTTTAAGAGATAGGATTAGAGAGCATGTTTATGGTATTAGCAAGCAAGATGTGAGGAATGCTTTATCAAAACATGTTATGTCAGCAGGGTGTGAACACTGGTTTAAGTTTATAGTTTTGGATATGTATATACCAGGCTTGAGAGGTGGTGATGTAAAAACTAAGACAGAATGTATTGAAATAAAATGGAGGCATTTGCTTAGAGCCAATGAAGGTAAAGGGTTAAATTAAGTTATTACAATTAGGCCTTTATTGAAATCACGTGATTTGAAACACTAGGCTGTGCATATAAAAACTCACTGTGGATGCAGTATTTTATGGATCTGAAGAAGTACCTGTGTGTACGAAAGCGCTTATCCTGTTTTTTATTGTTTTATTGATTTTATTCAGTGTGTAAAGTTTTATTAAAGTTCCTGTTTGTGCTACACTTCTGCCTGACCAACTATTTTTTTTATTTTACTTTTGGCTTTTGGTCTTTTGCTGGTTGCTCTTTTTGTTTTGGACTTATTTTCTTAAGACAATTAAGTCTGATTTATTTTCTAATGATTTGATTTTTGTTTCTGTGGATATTGTGGATTTATTCACAATATCACATGATACAGGGCTTACCTGGTTGGAAAAAGTATTGATAGTGACAGGTGAGTTTGAACAAAATGATTTTTGGCTTTGTTTGGACCTAATGGATTTGGTTGTGAGAAACAACTACCTATTTTTCCAGAATTTGAGGGAATATTCTAAACAATTGAAACAGGTTGCTATAGGGGCATGTTGTGCTCCCATGTATGAGAATATTATCCTACATATGTGGGAGCAGAAATTTATTTTCATTTCACAATATGTGAAAAATTTGACATACTACAAAAGGTACCTGAATGACATCTGTATTTTTAGACGGAGACAGAGGAGAAATTGGTGGAATTCATTGAGTATATAAACTCCAACACTGATTTTTTTGCATTTTACTTATAAAATATCTAAAGAGGTTTTAAGTTATTTGGATGGTTGTATCTTTAAAGATGAGGAATGACAGACTTTAGATCTACCATTTTTCGCAACAATACCTTTTCCAATTCATATTTGTTTTATACTAGAACCCATCCTTACAGACAAAAAGAAATATAGTTAAAGGGCAGTTC
The DNA here is from genome assembly GCF_019279795.1 of Protopterus annectens. NCBI lineage: Eukaryota > Metazoa > Chordata > Ceratodontiformes > Protopteridae > Protopterus > Protopterus annectens. The sequence goes on along the minus strand of NC_056743.1, from coordinate 58,000,242 downwards.
ATTAGGACATCCAGGATGACTTCTGGTGAACAGGATTTTGGCAAGGAATGCATTTTTTAAAAGGATCTCTTCCTGGATAGGAAATGCAAAGTGGAGTTGATTGAAGAGGTGATGAAAGAAGTCAGGGAAGGTAGAAAGGACAAATTTGTCCTCCTATTAGGGAGGGAGGGTGTCACCTTGAAACTGGTACGTTATAATAATTTATCTGTCCTGGAAGATGGAATAGATACAGATGTTATTCACAATAAGTATAAGGAAGCCCGGGTTTTATATCATAACAGTGATGTGAATTTAATTAAGAGAGTGATTTCTAAGAATTGGGATCACTTTGCTGAATTTTCTGATCTTGTGGTGGTTTCTAGGAACCCCATTACATACATGTTTAGGAAAGGAACTAACCTTAAGGACATTTTCGAGTACGCTAATAAGGGTAATAGGATGGTAACTAGGAAAAAGGCTGGCGCTTTTAAATGTGGAGTTTGTGCCCAATGTTCACATATATCCAATACTCCATCAGTGTATGTTAAGGCGAGGGATAAACTTATTCAACCTAAATCATTTTCTAATTGTGACAGTTCTGAGGGTTATTTTTCTCACCCAATGCAGACACGGTGAGGCATTTTATGTGGGGAAAACAGAGTGTAAACTAAGGAAGACATATATGTAAATTCGTGTGCCATTTCTGGGAAGGGCGAAACCAATGCAGTTTTTACTACAATCTGATCTTATGCTCTCTTCACTTTCTTTTTATTGGAAGCCGTTTTAAAATACCCTCGAGGATGACACTGGGAGGCCAGGACTGCATACAGAGAAATATATTGGAAACTTATATTGCAAGCCAACAATTATCCTGGTCTGAATGAACAAGTGTCCATAGTGCCAGTATTGAAGCTCAGTCAGCAAGGTTATAGCCAGTCTTTTACATTGTTATTTTTTATACCACAGTTTTTAAGATTTTACATAGATTGTTTTTCTTAGTCATCTCTATACAGTTTTCACGCAGTTTTACATATCTATGTATTTAACTATTTACATATATATTATATAAATTATTATTATATTATAATAATATATATAATTATATATATTATATAATATTATATATTATATATATTATATAAATTAAAAGAGAAATGACTAACAAGCCCAGTTAGATGCTTATGGAGAAACAGACTACTGACAATTTCCCACTCAAGTCCAATGGGAAAACTCCAAATCCACAATAACAATATATAGACTGATGTGAGATATCTCAAGTTTTAAGTCTAGCAGTGTAGGTTAGGCATTAGATGATCACTCTATAATAAGATAACAGGTGTTGGCAACAGTGTACAAGATTAGTAAAAGTTTGTATTGGTCCACAATTAAAATGATAGATACAATGCTGGTTAGTAAGTGGCAGCAAACAACTGCAAACCATGACTGCAAGCCATCCTGATACAGAATCTAGTTCCAATCTAACCTCAGACAGAACCACAAAGCTAACTAGCTGACCGGTTCAATTCAACAATGCCAATCAGGTCAATAACTGTCAAAAACTGCCCAGGAAGTAGATAAAACTTGTACAGTCAATGTCTATTAAGGAAACTCCATAACTAGTTCTTATAACATCACAACATAGCAGCAAGTTGAAGATGGGATAGACAAAGCACTGCAAAAAGAAGCTGTAAACCAACTAACTGCCTTTGTAATAGCAGGCATACTGAACACTAAAAGACAGAAGAGCAACCTCATATACATTACAGTGAGTACAACGTGTATTTCATACAGTTAAGTAGCTCTAAGCTTTCTGCAGAAGCCAACAAACAAATCCAGAGACAAACATAAAACAGTAAAATATAAACTCATTTGAATGGATACAAACTGCTGAAAGCCAAGCACTGAAGATGTACTTAATCATACAGATTCTGCAACATGTTAACATGATGGCAGCCACAATGGTACATAAAGCATTTTGATAAAGGAAATAAACATTTAATCAATCAAGCAATCAAAAGTAAAAGGCCATTGTGGTTGCATAGAAATGTAAGACTAGAAATAAGGTGAAGAAAAGCAAGCAAGTGATATAAATAACATATTTCTGGTAATGGAGAAGTAAAAGTGCAAACTATTTTGCATAAAGGCAACAAAGGGGGTAAGGACAAAAATGGCACAGATGTAAATGCCATTTGCAGAAATAGTCAAGAAAGGGAATTTAGCCTTTTTAAATTCATTCTTGAAAAATGGAAGAGCAAAATAAAGTAAGTTAATGATAAGAAGGAGATCGATAGTGATAAAGAGATACCAGTGATGTCAAATGAGTTGACTGCATCAGTGCTTAAAAAAGAAAAAGAAGGTGGAGTTTCTTTGTGGGAAAATAGTAGGCCTCAGAATGAAGAATGGCAGGCAGATATTAGAACAAACAGTAAAGAGGAATGGAATAAATTACTAGGTCTTAAATCTTGTTGAATAAGACAAATGTGAATCCTGTTTTTTTTCATAACTCTTTACCCAGGAAGTAGGCAAAACTTGTAGAGTCTTACTGACTCTTAAGTTTTCCATTTGCTTTAGTTTGTATTCCACTTAGAGGCAGCTTATCCAACAACAACCACAACAAAAACATCTTACCACATTGTTCAGACATTTCATCTTTCTTTTACTGCTCTCAAACTATCACTGTTTGATTATTTCCATGGTTCTATATAACAAAAGGAAGTCATAACTTTTTCATACCAGTGTTCCTATCAATTTGTAAGGAACGCATATCTAATTTCCATTACTCAATTTCATCTACCATCCCTGAATGTCTTCCTTTTCAGTATTTCCTAGTCTTTTTGTGCCTTCCTTTTATTTCTGAAAATCTTCATACTTTATTGTGGACAGCCTTGTTAAAATTCCTTCTTTGTTATATCTTATATTTTTCATAATCCAGTGTAGATGCAAAGAAGCCATATGAGTAACTGGATTCATTAAACCCAATCCATATTCCTCATCCTTTATTAGATTCAGTCCTGCATTTTATATGACAAATGAAAATGTCATACTTTCTTCTCTTTTCTTCTGGGAAGTGTAAAAACCTCATAAATATCACAATTTTCTTAAAATAATGAGATTCATCAAACTTACCTTCTTTGTAAAGAACAATTTAAATGTTTTACATAAAAGACTAATTTCCTTTCATTTATTCACTTCACAGTTCTTCTACCCCTTCTTTCTTCTAAACCTTATTCCCAGCAATTCAGCTTTTAATCCAACCACTTTCAGTATTCTGTTTATATAGGTAATGATTTCTACCATCCAAGGTCTGTTTTTAGATATTAGATTACATTATCTGCATAAGGCAGAATGATAGTATCCACATCTTCTATTTAACCCAGTAACTTTCCTGCTTAAACTTTCTTTATGTGTTCTTTCTTACTACCTTCATTACTACTAAAGAAAACACAACACAGCTCATAGGCAGCCACATCTAACTCTCTTATAGGAATTTTTTCAATCTGTCATCCATTTATCACATAATTTATTTGTACTCTTGTTTGTGTCTTTCGGCTTTTCCCGGTTAGGGGTCACCACAGTGGAACTCCAGTCTGCTAATGATTGTTAGTTGATTTTTACGTGCCGAGTTACCAGCCCTGATGCACAACCTTCAATGAAGGTACGCCCATTCACACATGTCTCCATGCAGAAGAAAGGGAATAAACATTTAATCAATCAAGCAATCAAAAGTAAAAGGCCATTGTGGTTGCATAGAAAATAAGAGACTAGAAAAAGAAAAAAAGTGATAGTGTGATATAAAACATATTTTTCTGGTGAGAAAAAAAAGTGCAAACTATTTTGCATAAAGGCAACAAAGGGGGTAAGGATAGAAATGGCACATATGTAAATGTCATTTGCAGAAATAGTCAAGAAAGGGAATTTAGCTGAGAATCGAACCAGACAGCGTCTTACTGTGAGGCGACAATGCTACCGCAGCACCACATTTATAATCTTATATTATATTCCATACTCTTCTATAATTTTCCACAGTTATTGATGGGCAACGTCAACATCAGCTTTCACAACATCGGATGCTTTCATCTAAACTTCTTTTCCTCCTACCATTATCTCATCTGCCACCTCCTTTGTTAGAATGAAAAACTCCGAATCGTTCTACCTTCTCCCTTTACAAAATTTTGATTAATCCTCCCTCTAACTGATTTTCAAATTTTTTTTATATTTTCTTTAAAATTTTGTAGTGTGTATTACTCCAATTAATTGGTCTTTCATGTCTAATATCATCCTTGTATTTTTCCAATTAAGCTTTATTACTCCTTCACATATATAGTCACTATTCATTCCTCATTTTTCAATTCATTCTATGTACATAAACATAATAATTTCTGTCCTTTTTCATTTAATTTCCTAGTTCATTCCTTCTAAGTGGGTGACTATTGTAATCAAAGCTGGTTGTTCAGCCCACTCATCTTTCTCCTTTTTTTTTTTCCATCTGATGTAGTCCTCATAATAACCATGATGGGGGGATTAAACACATCCTCTGTGGCTGCTGGAGGGACCACCATAAGTTCATAGGTAGGTACTAAGTTTGCAGTCCAGGAGACCATGGAGGAGCCTATCCCAAATTCCCAGTTGACCCTAAGTACTGACTGGTTAAGTGACCTGCTCAAGGTCAGACAGTAGGCTAATGAGGGCTACAGGATTAAAACCTTAATACCACAGGAACTACAGTTCACAACCTTAACCCTGTGCACCGATTCGGTAAAGGGAGTATCACTCGTGTTATTCCCTGGAGAAGGGACAGGAAATGCCACTCTGCTTCTCCAGAAAGCTGAGACCATCCCTAGGAAAGCTTATGCTGACAAAAGTGGGTCTGTTTCTTCAGACTGTTCTGTCAAAAAGAAATAAAAAACTTCAACATGTGTCTTCTCCTGTCTCTGTTACTCTGAACAGATGTTATTGGGCTTAGCTCAGGGCTTAGTGCAGGCCCTTGGTATTTCCTGTATGGCTGTTTTTGGTAAAAGAAAAAGGGATTCTTCATTTTCTGAAGAGATCCAAGAGCTTAAACCTCAGAATGATCTTCACATAATTCTGATTCTGATTCTGGGGAGAGTGTGGCTTTGGCAATAATTCTGAAGGATTATCTATTTCTGAAACTATTTCTAGAATGAGTCAGTTGTTTCAATGGGGAAACAATGATGTTTCTCAGTCCCTCAGTTGAGCAACAGGTAGCACACTCACATTTGGTGCAGAAAGCTGTGATTTCTATTCCCACACCAGGTAGATGGATTGCTGACATTGCTATGCAGCATAAGGCCAGTACTGCATTCCTGAGTCTGTTGTCCTTCAGATGAGACATAAATCCAAGGTCCCATCTGCCTACATTGGAGGTAGCTTAAGTGGATATAAAAGATCCTGTTGTACATTTTCAAAAGAGTAGGGGGTCTTTATTGATTATCACAATGTATATACATTATAAAAACATCAAGATCCCGGTGTCCTGTCTCATCTCACCTGTCAAAAGGTCCATCACCACTGCAACTGTCAAAGAAAGGGCTCCAGATCCTTGATGTAATCCCACCTCCACCTCCACCTTCCCACTCACTGCAGTCCTCACCACTGTCACTCCACCCTGTATCCACACCACCCTCTACGACTTCACCTTACCTCTCACCACAACTCCTCCTACCATCACCCCTCTCCTCTATGCACAACCAAGTCTACAAATTCCAAGTCTACAAACTCTCCATGCAACTCCTTCTGACCTTTCTCCAACTTCTCAGGTTTAACCAACAATCTGCAGTACTCTTTTTTCCTGTGATGAAACCTCTCTGCTGGCATGAAACCATACTGCTGATCTAATCATCTAACCATACCTTTCCCCTTCTCTTAAAGCTTCCCACTCTTCTATCCCAACTACTAGTCTGTTTTATCTGCACATTTTACTGCAGTTAGATACTGACTTATCTGCTTTCTCTCTTCACCTTCTCCCTTTCTCTCACATCCTCCAAATTTCATTAAACAATCAAATTTCATTAAACAATCTAGTTAGAAATTAAGCACATCCATGCTTCCATTGCTCACATGCTTCCATTGGTATCCTATCTGGGTTCATCCCTTTCCATTCTTCATCCTCTTCCATCCTGCTTCTACTTCCTCCTCACTTCCTCATTCACTATCTGATTCACTTCAACCTCTCTCTCTCTCATTCTCTCTTCATTCTCTCCTCTCTCCTTCTCTCTCTCACTCTCCTCTCAATCCTCTCTTCTCTCTCCCTCTTCCCTTTCCCTCACTATCCTTTATCCTCCTCACATGCTGCACATCCTTACCAGCTCTGTTGCTCTGTCCCTCTGTCCCTCTGTCTCTCAGGTCTTTTCTTTCTCTTTCTTTCCTCTTTCTCGTCCAATCTACAACTCTCCTTCATATACCGTATCCTTAGCTTGCTCTCTCTCTCTCTTTGCCATCCTCATCTCTCCCTTATACTCATCTCTCTCTTTCTCATCTTCTTCACCAGCCTTCTTCTTCTTCCTCCTTCTCCTCTCCTACCTCTCCTGTCACCACCTCATTTCCACCCACTCCTCCTTCTCCTGTCCAGATGTCTCACCAAGCAGCTTTAGAGCACCTGTCCCAGTCACCCTTACTAGTTCTGCTGTAGTTGCCCATAACTCTCCACTGCCTCCCAGTGCCTGCTGCCTTCTCTAACTCCCTCTAAACTCCACTTCACAATCTTTTTAACTTCTTCCCACATTAATCCTTGGCACAGCTTTCACACTCCTCCTCCTCTTCTTGATCACCAACGTTACATAATATACATTATTTACAATTATTTATACTTTTATGTACAATACAATACAGTCCCATATACTTTATTCAATCCCCCTGTCCTTTTTTTCAGACAAAAAAGTATATTTTTCAAAATCTCAGATAATATCCATTTCCCATTAAACTTCACTTCATTGAGTCTCTCATTCCATATTATTTATAACATATAGAATACTTTTTCATAACCTCTTCTCATTTTTTACCATAATACCCGTATTCATATTTAAATCTTCAACTTTTTCAAAACCTTTCAACATCTTAGTCTCACATATTTTTCCCGTAGCTTTTTCACTCTAGAACACTTCATAAACACGTGCTCTGTAATTTCTACCTCTCCACAGCAATTGGACACTCTTTCTTTTATTAGTTTATTCTGCCTTAATTATCTCTGCGTAGGATGTGTATCATTTTTTTAAAAGGCAGCAAATTAAGAAAGCAGCTTGTCCAGATGGGGTTTCACCCTCCTGTTTAAAAATGTGCGCTGATCAACTGGCTCCTGTTTTTACTCAGATTTTTAATAAATCATTAGAGTTGTGTGAAGTTCCCTTATGTTTCAAACAAGCCACAATAATTCAAGTGCCTAAAAAATCCACTATAACAGGGCTGAATGACTATAGGCCTGTTGCTTTGTCATAAGTGGTCATGAAGACTTTTGAGAGGCTGGTGTTAGCTCACTTGAAGGATATTACAGCTCCCTCATTGGACCCCCTTCAGTTTGCTTATTGAGAGAACCGCTCAGTGGATGATGCAGTTAATATGGGCCTGCACTATATTTTACAACATCTTGACAACCCACGGACATATGCAAGGATTCTGCTTGTGGACTTCAGCTCTGCATTTAATACAATAATTCCAGAACTTCTTCACTTGAAACTCTCCCAGCTTTCTGTTCCTGCTTCCACCTGTCAATGGATCACCAGTTTTCTAACCAACAGGAAACAACAGGTGAAACTGGGGAAATTTACATCTGGCTATCACACAATCAATACAGGTACCCCCTAGGGATGTTTGCTCTCCCCACTGCTATTCTCTCTCTACACTAATGACTGCACCTCTGAGAACCCCTCTGTCAAACTTATTAAATACGCAGACATTACAACTACCATCAGGCTCATTAGGAATGGTGATGAGTCTTCATACAGATGGGAGGCTGAGAAGTTGGCCCTTTGGTGTAGTCAGAATAATCTGGAACTGAACATTCTTAAAATTGTGGAGATGACAGTGGACTTTAGGAGTGGTACTATAATATTATCCCCCTTTTATATTTAATACTACTATGTCAGCTGTGGAATCCTTCAAGTTTTTGGGATCTATAATCTCCCGGGACTTGAAGTGGGAGACCAATGTAGAGGCCATTATAAAAAGGCCCAACAGCGAATGTACTTTCTGCGACAGCTGAGGAAGGTCAACCTCCCACAGGAACAGATTATTGAGTTCTATACAGCAGTCATTGAGTCTGTTCTCAGCTCATCCATAACAGTCTGGTTTAGATCTCTGTCTAATCATGACAAAAATAGGTTACATCGAATAGTCAGGTCTGCCAAAAATATCATTGGTGCTAGTTTGCCCTCTGAACTTGACCTGTACTATTCCAGAATCATGAAAAGGCAGGGAAAATCATCACTGACTCTTCACATCCAAGCCGCCATCTTTTTGCACTATTACCATCAGCCAGGTGTTATAGATTAATACGCACCAAAGCAAGCAGATATAAGAACAGCTTTTTCCACACGCTATCAAGTTCATAAATGGTTAACTCGGCTTATTAGGTTGGGGTATTCTTTTCCCCATGCCTCCGAGGATTCTGCAGCATTGTTTACATATTGTTAATTGTTTCTTTCAGAGTTTACTTCAGTATTTCTTGCACTTAGTTGCACTTTGCACATTGTATGTATATGTATAATTACTTTTTTGTCTTGTTCTTAATGTTTTATGTATGTCATTTATGTAATTCATACTTGGAGAATCATTGAAACTGGAGTCAAATTCCTTGTATGCGTGCATATTTAGCCAATAAATGTGATTCTGATTCTGATTATAGGGCATGTCAGATTAAACACGTAGTTTACCCACTGTCAGTCTCCACAGAAAATCTTTACATTCATATATTTTCTTACCATGCGATCCTATTTTAATACAATTTCTTTTTTTTATAAATTTTCATAAGCCTAGTACTTATTATACAGCAGGAACTTCTCATTGTAACATTTGTTAATGTCTGTTATGTACTTCGCAGATAAAGATTCTAGTTGTCTACTGATGTACTATGTTCTTAATCTGTAAATATGTTTGTAATTAATCGCTATGTTAAATTGTTAATCGCTATGTAATCCAATGTAACTACTGTCTGTTTATTTTAACTGTGGAGCTTTTCTCCCCGGGCCTCCACTGAAAATGGACCTACATCCAGTCGGACACTCCCGGTCAACAAATGTAAATAAATAAATAAAACATTTTATTGTCTAAATGCTTCCATGGGAAAACATAATTATGTTTATTCATTATATTCAAATACCATTGTTTATTATTTTTCCACATTATTTATATTCAACTTCCATAAAATAATTTTATTTTGGTACTCTTTTATATCTTCATTCACAAGATTTTTCCATCTTTTCCCTAACTCTGTCCTTTCCTGAAAAAATTATATTTAGCTTTCAATATAAGTTCTATTAAATTCCTGTTCTCTTTTTTAATCCTACCAATACTCTATAAAGATTCAAAGAAGCTGCATAAACAATCATCTTAATTAACCCTAATCCTCCTTCTTCTTCCTAAACATACATAATCCCTCTTCTAACTGGATTTAGCTTTGATCCCCATATAAAGGAAAATACAATAGACATTATCTCTTTTTTATAGCTCAACGGAATCATATATACACCTGCTAAATAGTCCAATTCGCCTAAAAGAATTGTATTATTAAATATACTTTTTATACAACAGTTTATACGACTTCCAAAACATATACATATCTCTTAATTTCTGAAAGATTTTCTCCCACTGTTTCTCTCTGTGTTCACCTGATCCAAATACTATTCCCAATATTTCTGTAACCTCATCATTAAACTGAATGCATTCTGTATTTCCAGCAAACCCAAAGCATTTGTTTTTGTCTTTATTTATACATAAACCAAGCATCTTTAAATAGCTATTTACCTCTCTAATTCCTTCTTCCACCCACTCCTTATTCTTAGTAACTAAGACTATATCTGCATATGTAAGAATTATTGGAATTTGTATTTCTTCTGTTATCTTATAACCTGCAGTTTTTAACATTTTATTCATTTTATTGACAATCACTTTCATAACTAAAGCAAATAAAATGCTACTTGTAGGACATCCTTGCCTTATTCCACACTTTATTTTACTTCTTCACTTAACCATCCATTTAATATTACTCTCACATTATTTTTTCTTAAACTGACAATTATTTTTATTGTCTTTTCACTTATGTTATAATCCCTTAAGAAATCCCATAAACATTCATATTGTATTCTATCAAATGCTTTACTTACATCTCCTACCATAACTTTAGTATGCATTTTTTATTTATATCACTTATTTCATTATCCATAGTAGTTGCCGACTTCCTTCTACTTTCTTAGCTAAAATGTATATTCAAGAAATGCATCTATTTTATTTGCTAGTCTTTTACCTATTATTCTCATAAAATATCTTATAATCATGTTATTCAAGACTATTGGTCTCAAATTTCTTATATCACCTTTTTCTCCTTTTTTCCATATACATTTCATAATCCCAGTACATATTTCTTTTTCTACTACTCCTGTCTCTAACCATTCATTTAATACCTCCACAAAATACACTCTTTGCCATTATTCTACATTAGTATACATATAATATTCAATGCCATCCATTCCCATAGCTTTCTCCATATTACGTTCTTTTAAAATTCCATTCAATTCTTCTTTACTTATATTTTTTCCAAGCTCCTACTATACTTCTTACTCAATTTTTTAACTTTACATTTTTGTCTTTCATCTCTTTTTTATAAAAATGCCCTCTATATGCTTCTTTATTACCTCAAGTATTTTATCCTGAGTAGTCACTCTTTCACCTTCATTGTTCTTCAATTCCCTTATTATACTCTTATTCTGTTTTACTATTTAATTTAAATACAAAGCTGCTTCTTCCTTTTTTCCTTGTAAGAAATACCTTTGTTTATATAACATATTCTTAATTTTTCCTGATTCATTTCATATATTTTCTTCTCGGTTTCATAAAAAAACTCCCTTATCTCTCAACTCTTCTCTAAATACTTCCTGACTCAATTGTGTATATTTTAGTTTCTCCATCCTTCTCATTACAGCTTGACATTCCAAAAAACATACTTTTCCTTAAAACGTATCCACCAGCTCATCCAGTTTTCATAAAAAATGTTCATAGCTATATGATCTTTCCGTAATTTATTGATCTCTTTTCTGCCTTCCTCATCTAAATCTTTTTCATTCAACCTCTTCATTCCTTTACCTATTTTTATATACCCTGCCTTCTCCTGCACTTCTACCCATATCGTTAAATGATCCTAGAAAACCTGTTACCTTTATTCCTTCTTGTACAAATTTTAAACTGTCAGAAATTACAAAATAATCAATTTCCATTTTTATATCATTTATTTGATAAGTCAAATGTATACTGTCCCCATATATAACTTTCCACTTTTCATTACTCATACACAGTCTTAACATAATTTCCTTCCTTCTTCTTTTTCTTAAATCACAATTAATGTCCCCTACTAATATTATTTCCATATTTACTCCTACATAATTCAGAATTTTTTAAACATCTCTTTCCTTCTTTGTAACATATGCATATATTGCAATAATTCTGTACATATCTTTTTCCTCCTTAAATTTATCACTGTTATTCTTCCCAATTCTATTATATCTAACACTTTTTTGTTTCCTGACATAACACACCTATTCCTGAACATGTATATTTCCCATATTCCAAAAATATTTCCATCCTATTGTTTTTCTGCTTGCATCCTTTCTTCTTCCTCTTCTGTCAATACTCTCATGTATTCTAATATAATTATATATATATATATATATATATATATATATATATATATATATATAAATAATAAATAAAACTCCTTTTGAAAGTGAAGATACGACACGTATGCAAAATAACTTCACTTTAAAATAAAAAATAATATAATTAAATAAATAATAATATAATTATATACATACAAAGTAAAGCACACCATTCTAATATGCATATTCTTCTCTTAATATTCTTTATGCTATTAACATTTATTGCTAACATTTTCAGTCTCCTTTTAAAGTAAGATTATATTCCCCTTCCTCATATACCCTTTGCCTTTTTTATTTTCTATCACAATTATACTTTTAAACTTCCTTTTCTTTCTCTTTCACCCTTTTCCCTATTGAATTCTTTCCCCCCTCACTACTTGCCAGTTTACATATTCCTTTTCATTTGTATCTTGAAACAATTCCTCACCTTCATTTTTTCATTTTTTTGGATACCATTTTTTCTTCATTATTTTCTGTTATAGTAATCTGTTCTTCACATTCGTTCTCTACAATACTTTCTACATCACATACAGATTCCTGTATCTGTTCTTGTTTAATAACTTCTACATTTTTTTCACAATCCACACAGACTCCTTGTAGGATTCACACTCACCCTCCCACTCATCACAAATCAAATCTAAAGGCCCCTTCACCCTACGCCACACAGCAACTCAAAGGATGAAAAACCTGTGGATTTCTGGGGCTCCTCCCTGTATGCAAACAACAGATGGTGCAAATATCTGTCCCACTTTCTCTTAAACTGATCTGCAATTGCCTGTAGCATGGTCTTTAGTGTGGAGTTTAACCTCTCCACAAGACCATTAGTCGGGGGTGGTAGGGAGTAGTCTTTAGGTGCTTCACCCCACAGCACTGACACAAGCAAGCCAACAGGTCTGACATGAAATTGGCACCTCTGTCAGTCAGTATTTCCTTTGGGAATCCTACCCTGGTGAAAATCTCTAGCAAAGCATTTACTACCTTCTCTGCCTTGATAGAGGACAGAGCCACTGCCTCATGGTATCTAGTAGCACAATCTACTAACACTAGGATATATTTCTTCCCTGTGGTACTTGGGGTTCTCAGAGGCCCCACAATATCCATAGCTACCCTCTGAAATGGGTCTTAAATCACAGGCAAAGACATCAAAGGAGCTTTGTCCTTGTCTCCTGCCTTGCTATTTTTGGCACTGCTCACAGGTCCTGCAGTACCCTGTTACATCCCTGGCAATCCCAGGTCAATAAAAGTTCTGCAAAATATGTCTCTTGGTATGCTTTATGCCCATATGACCTGCAAAAGGAATGCCATGGGCTATGGCTAGAAGTGCTAGATGGTAGGGTCTGGGCACTACCAACTGCTATATTACCTCACCTTCTAGTCCCCTCTCAGGTGTCTACTGTTTATACAGTAACCCTTTGTTCCAGTATACAGACTCCCCCTTTCCTTGAGAATCAGGCACCTCCCTAGCTACCTCCCTCAAGCCATGTAATGTAGGGTCTGAGAACTGAGCCTGTCTCAACTCTATGTTTGTGACTTTTCCCAGCTCCCCTTCCACAGGAACACTGGTATCTTCTGACAGCAGTGTCTCACTGTCAGCTTGGGTACTACCACTCACCTCTGCCCTTCCAGTCACCCTGTCCAAGGGAACATCAATACCTACCAGTAGCTGCTGCTCATCTTTACTGCTACAGGGTAGCTCCCTCCCTGAATTAGACATTTACCAGTCCTGGCTTCAGGGGTGTGGTCTGTCTGGGTCTCCCCAAGGCTATCAGACCCATATGCCTGTCTCCAAGCCTGACTGTGTGTCACTGCATGCACACAAGGTACTGCATTATTAAAATCATTCCCCATCAAGACATCTGCAGGGATATCGTCAAGCACACCTACTTGCTTGCTTCCTTTTCCACCCTTCCAGTCATGGTGAACCCTGGCCAAAGGCACTTGGAACAGGATCCCTCCTAAAGCTCTGACTGGAGTAGACTGCCCAAGCATGTACTGCTCCTGTTTAATCACTACAGACTTCACAATAGTTATATCAGAGGCTGTGTCTCTCTTGGCTGTGACCTGTTTTCCATCCACCAAGATAGGATACAAATGCTGGTGGTAGTTTGGTACCCCTGTTGTCTCCAGACAACTTACCACTGGCATTCTGTTATTCCTACTTGCTGGCTCCCCCACCTTGCCTCTGTGGACATTTATATGCTACATAACCCCACAGGTTACATTTAAAGCATTAAACCCTAGGCCCTGGCCGTATACCTGAACTACTGGCTTCCCCTGTTACTGGTGAACTCTGTTAAGGTGGTTTAGCCTAAACCATTTAGGCTGCCCCCATGGGTTCTCTTATATCTATGTGCATCACTGGATATCCCCTTCCTATGCATTGATGCTCTGCTTGTGTAGAGATCCCCTTTTTTCCCCAGCTCATCTGCATTCGGTGTCTGCCAACCATATTCACATGTCCACAGGTAAAGTTATAAGGACTACCAGCCTTTCAAAAGTGGTGACCTGGCACCCACTCACCTATCTATGAAAATAAGTGCTTAACTCAGCAATATAATCACACACACTTTCATCTGCCTTGTGTCTGTGGTCACAAAACTTTTTCTCTAAGCTTCAGGTGTTAACTTAAAACATTCCAATAAACATTTTTTAACTGTATCATAATTTAAGCAATCAATATCAGACAATTTAGAAACATCTGTTACAGCTTTACTATGGAGTAAGGGGGTGAGGAACTGCACCCAGAGCCCTCAGTCAACATTATACTGTTTGCATACTCTTTCAAATATATGAATAAAACTATCAAAATTATCACCTGAGGAATATGTTTACTGACCTTTATTGCTTCTGGGGTATGGTTACTCTCTTCCCCAATACCTCCATGACCCTGGCAAATAGAAGCATTTCCTTTTCATGTTGCCTCTGCCTCTCATTTTCATCAGCCTCCAAATGTCACAGTCTCTCTGTTGATTCTAATTACCAATGTTTGGTCTCCAGTTCAAGTCCCTTTAACTCCAGATGGGTTTTTAAGTCTTCTGAGGAAAAGGCAACTGTCTTGTTTCTGAGAGCTGCACATGCCCAATGCTAGACTGGTTGTCTTCCTGTTTGCTTGTCTGTGCTGCAGCTGTGATTAAGGCTGCAATAATTTCCCCTTTAGTCAGGTTGCCCTGTACCACTCCTTTGGCTTGGCACATCTCAGCCAACTGGTTACTTGGTAGCTTGTCATAATCCTCTGCTGAAATTTCTGCCTGCTCTCCCTGACTAAACTAAACTAATGAAAAGTAAATAAATAAATAAAACTATTCTGATATAAAACTCTGAATTTCTATCTTGTGGCTGCTGAGAGTACAAACACCTTCTTTAGTGACAACTGCTTACAGGCTACAGAAATTCAATATCCACACCACTGCGCACCAATATGTGATGTCTCCTCTCCAGGCCAGTGATCAAGGAGCCTTAATCCTGACCACTGACACTGGTGGGAGACCATTCACTTTTACAGAAATAGATGCACTCAGTATTTTCAGGTGCAGACCACTCTGCATCAAGCACAATTTCCCTTAAGAACACACAGGAAACACACTCAGCCCTGGGTCTGGATTTCTCTATATCTGTCTCCTTCCAGGTCCCCAGTAAGACTTCCCACTGATTCAGCTCTAAGGTTAGGTCCTCAGCCAAGTGTCCAAGCTAAGTCCTCCAGCACCCTCTCTGTGGAACCAGTTATTCATGTCCCTACCCACCAGGGAAAGGCTGGCAGAGATTTAACTACGGTGTCCCCTTCTACCCAGAATGTAAGGTAGTTATCACTGTCACCAAACACTTCACAATCAGCTACTCTAAGGCCCTTAATAAAGGGTGTCCAATTATACTGTGTAATATTAAAACTAATACAAATGGTAGTAGTTGACGAGGACAGCTAGGCCTTCTGGAGTGTCCCACACTGAATCACCAAATATGTATGAGCACTCTCAAAGATTAAATACTTTCTAGAAGGACCAGCCACAATAAAAGTTTTAAATATATTTAATAATAAATAAGAAAAAACATGAACATATTGAATATATATTTACAGTAAATCACAGAGTTCAAATCACTGGAACTATTGAAAATAACATTGATGGAAAAACTCAGACAAATAAAGAAAAACAATATCTAAAGCTTTACTATATTTTCCTTAGTGAATCTAGGAGAATTACTATTGCCTACTTACTTAACAGAGCAAGGCAGATGATGTGGTGAATGGTCTTTCTTGTTGCCAGACCCAAGACAGAATACTTAATACTCAGAGATTATTCCATGTAACATATATTTTCCAGAATGGTTTGCAGAATGTCCTCATCTCTCTTATGACTCTAGGTTGTTACAGTATCCCCTTTTGAAGTTTGAGACAGGACTTTAGCAGACTGCTACAATGCACATTTAGAGATTTTATGGCAGTAATTAGGAGGCAGAAACATTTACAGTAATTCCCCAGCTTTACAAAAGCTAACTAATAATGGCTTCTCCCAAACTTATTGTCTCTGGTCTCATTCAGCACTGTGGGGTGCCATATTAATGGTTTAACAGCTCATTTACATTTCCCTTATTTTTCTTGAAGTAAGCTAGCTGGTTAACTTCTGCTTTTCCAGCAGGACCCACTGTTGATACATATTTTAACACTAGCAACTTTACAAACACATTTTGATTGTCAAACACCATGCAGTTCTACTACATTTGTAACATAAACATCTGTACAAATCAGTTTGATATCCAAATGCCATACAGTTCTAATATATTTGTAACACAAGCATCCTTTATACATCAGTTTGATATTCAAAGGATATCATTCTTTTCAAAATTCCAACTGGCTATGCTGGCACTAACCCATATTATCATAGATGTATAATTCAAGTGTACCACCTTTGTCAGAGTGTGCTGTCATACTGCTTATTGGCCATACTCAGGTATTCTTTCTGTGGAATATACATGACTGTCTGATGGTGTGGAACACCAGTCAGGTTGTTACACCAGATGCATGTGGGCTACCTGTTTTGCTTATGCAAACACTACATACATAAGTGTTTGACAACATTAATGGCATGTATATCATTCATGACATTGTGGATTGTACCATATGTATATGCCCATACACATAAGGCAACTAGCCTGTATTGCCCATACTGTCACATACAGGTATAGCAGTGTATTTCCTAATACCTTCTGCAGATATGACAGTGCCAGGACGGTGTGCATGGTTACCCTCTTAGAGTGTGGATGTATTATTTATTTATTTTATTTTATTTATTTTATTTTACATTTGTTGACTGGGCTAGTCTAACTGGATATATGTCCATTTTCAGTAGAGGCCCTGGGAGAAAAGCTCCAAACTAACCACAGTTATAACAAGGTTAAAGATTACAGTAAAATAGCTAACAAAATAGTAAGTAACTAGGTAGTAGATTACAATAAAATAGTAATTAGCAGTTATATCAAATATGTTGTATTGTACATAAAATGACAAAAAAACAGAAAATAGGACATGACTCTTCAGAGGAGTAAAATACTTACATGTTACAGTAGTTTTACTGTTCACTTTTCATTTATGCTAAACAATATTGTCTAGATTAGAGTAGAAACTGGGAAGTGGTAGAAACAGAGGTGAAATTCTAGTCAGGGTTACTACAAGGGCATAGCCAGTGTGTTCTAAGGAATAATTTGAGTTTTTGTTTGAAGAGGTGTAGGGAAGGAAGTAATGTAAGTTCACTAGGTAGAAGGTTCCAGTTTTTGCCAACTGTGTTTGAAAAGAGAGAGTCACCTGCCATGTTGTTGGACTTGTTTATGCTAATAGTTTATTAGAAGAGCATAAGGTATTGAGATTTTTATAGGGGATTATAAGGTTGGACAGTACTGGAGTTTTGTTTGGATCATTGAGGACCTTATAGGCTATGGTAAGTTGGTTAAATTTAAGCTGATTCTGTAGTTCAAGCCAACCAAGTTGTTTTAGATTATGACAAATGATGGGTTCTGAAGGGGTTACCAGTGACAAATCGGGCAATGTTATTATAGGAGCTAGCTAGTTTGAGCATGTTGCTTTTAGTTAGGTTAGTGTAAATTGGTGAGGCATAGAACAGTATATAGATTAGAAGTGATTGGGCAATAGCGGTTCTAGTTGTAGAGGTAAGGAAGGGTCTAATCCTATATAGGGAGCCCATTCTTCTGTTAACTTTTTTATAGTGTTGTTAATGTGAAGGTCTAAGTTAAGGTTGTTATCTATTGTAATTCCAAGGAGTTTAGTGTTGGAGTCAAGAGAAATGAGGATACCATTATTAGAGATGACTGAGAAGTCTAATGGTGTGGACTTATGGGTAGGAGAAAAGAGTAGGAGTTTTGTTTTTTTGGGATTCAAGAGGAGACAATGCTTTAAAAACCATGATTCTACTGTGTTAAACACCTTCTGGGTTATAGATTGTAGTTCAGAAGAAGATGTGGCTGTACAAATAAGTGTGGAATCGTCTGCATATTGTATGCAAGTAGCTTGTGCAATAGCTAAATGCAGCTCATTTATAAATATGGAGAAAAGTACAGGGCCTAGAATTGATCCCTGGGGGACACCCAAGGTGACAGGCAGGAGGGATGATAGATTATTCTCCCAGAGCACTGCTTGCTGCCTATTGCTGAGGTGGGAAGTGAACCATTGTATTGCTAGTGAATCAAAAGAAAGTGAATTTAGTATATTTATAAGCAAAGGGTGGTTAACCATGTTGAAAGCTTTTGAAAGATCAATAAAGAGAGCTGAGGAGAGAATGTTATTATTACGGCTTCTGTTGATAGAATCAGTAAAGGAAACAAGGGCAGACGTGGTGCTATGGAACGGCCTAAAGCATGCTGGGTATTGGCTAGTAAGTTATGCTGAATTAAATGGTTCAGTAGCTGGTGATGAATGCATCTTTCCATGATTTTAGCTAAAGGAGATAATACAGCTGTAGGTCGGTAGTTGCAGTATTCATTTGAGTTACCCCCTTTATGTAGAGGAATAATGTGAGAAATTTTCCATATGTCTGGGATGGTTCCTTCATTGATGGTTCTATTTATAAGAATCAATATGGGATAGGCTACAGATGTAGCTGCTTTTTGCAAATATTCAGCTGGGATCTCATCATCAGAAGGAGTACAAGGCTTCAGTTTTTGGATGAGTTTGACGATAAAATTAGTCGAGGTGGGTTGTAATTTGAAATTGGGAATAGGATTATTATTGTGGGGACCATTACAATAGTTGTTCAAGTGTGTGTGTGCTGTGTGCAGGCTCATCTCTTATCACTCCACATCACATATGTTATGTCAGAGGCATGGGATTAGTGGTGGTATTATTCTGATATTGTCCATGATTGTGGTTTGTTCTCGTAATGTTTTCCATGATTCTTCACCTGTGGTCACCTTGCTGGAGACGTCTGCTAAGAGGGATCTACATCAGTTAGTTGAATTAACATAATGTCGAAATGCATAACATCAAGATGAAAACATTGAAAAGCAAAACACCGAACAGTCACAAACCCAAACTTCAAAAAAACAGCTACAGATGTTACAGATAGATTTTTTAAAACCTCATAGCTTTCGAATGAAGATTGCAGTACAATGAGGATCAGGAAATTCACCCTTTTCCCCACTGTAGTGCGGTGTCAGAGTTGGCATATATATATATATATATATATATATATATATATATATATATATATATATATAATTTCCAGGGGGTGTGGGGTGCACAGCTCCCCATATGGTGGGTGCAGGGGGGGCTTGCTCCCTTGCAAAAAACATAAAATAAGGTTGTGAAGGTAAGTCGAATATCACTTACTTTGTTTTAGTGAAAGATTTTTTTAAGTCAAGACGTGGTTCGGTTCATGTATGGCTTAGACTTTCACATGTTTTGGCATGGAGTTTAAAGGAACATGTTTCTATTTGTGCTGAGTGTTTACTTATATATATGAAAACATGGTGGATTGAATGTGTGTGTTGGGATGTTGTACATTTCAGGTATAAGACCATTTCCTGTTTTGTCTTTTCGATGTTCTTATGTCAATGTTATGCATTTTGATCTTATGTTAATTTGCTCAGTAAAATAGATCATGCTGAGAGTATGCTCATATTCAGACCTATTAATTTGCAGAACTTCACAATATGCACCCTACCAAAACTGTATGTCAGATCCCTGATACATGTCCTCTGCGTTATTCATGTAAGGATGCTTATCTCACACAAACATCCTCCCCATTGTTATGTCACCTTGTGTGACAGCCACAGGCAACACATTTTCACTGTACAGTCCGTACTCTACCACCTAGATATGTTCTTGGTGTTGCCCCTGCAACGATCTTCCATTGATATGCCCTCCTCTGCAGTACATGTGGCAGTTTCACCTGTCCTCTTTCCCAGTGTTCACTCCTACAATTCATCTGTGTGTCCTTACTTAATACACACACTTCCTCTGAGTGATCATTTTACATGGCAGTCCATGTCTTGTTACAGATTGTTACAGATCATTAACACAGCTTCAGAACAGAATGCCAGGAATGTGATATCACAATACTCTGCACTGTAAGTATACCATCATGTACTGTGTTTGGACCATATACTTCACAGTCATACCTCTCAACAAGTCCAGATATTCCCAGGATGTCCAGATGTTTTCCTTATCAAATATGTGGCTTTCTGCCATATCACTGGAATGGTATGCAGACTGATGTGACTCAATATTATACACATTTCATCGCCTACCTCTCAACTGTCCAGATTTATGCAGAATGTCTAGTTTTTGCCTCATATTTGTGATATTTTCCTCATAACATTTTTGTTTTCTGTCAAATAATTGTCATGTCATTGTGGTGTGAAGTCAGAAACTTATGATTGACATTTGAGTTTCAAACTTTATGTGCCTCAGAACAATTCATGCTAATGTAACACCTATTTATTCTATCAACTTTCTAAGTTTGGAAGTGCAATATTAAAAATTTGTCCCTAGTTTTGGGCTTTGTCACCCCATTAAGTATTCCTTTGTCCACATATCTTGCTCAAAGAGGATGAGAAGTATGACTGAGTTTCATTCTACCACGTCTATGTGACATCTATGGCAAATATGTTCCTATTTCTTGTTAAATGTCCCTGCATTATGTTGACCTTTGTGGAGAAATGTTGCACTAAAAGATTCACAGCTATCTGTGAAGTCCTGGTGATCACTGTGGCATTCCACTCAAATCCACTGACCGTAGGTGCTCTGCTTTAAACAGAATTGTATCCACATTCATGTACATGGTTTTCTGGTGGGCAACATTGTTGCCAGCCATGAAATCTAACTTTGGCCCACTGCATGTCATTAACATCCATTGAGTGCTGTCACTCGCCATACACTATCGCTCTAACTTGTAAACTCTTTGTAGGCTCTGTGAAGCCTACACAGAATTTGTTGAATCCTGGGGTTAGCCTTTTTACTGGAAATTAAAACTGATACTCAGATGCTTTGACCACATAAGACAAATACAGTATTCAATAGAGAAGGCACTGTTGTTGGGAAAGATACCAGGAAACAATAAGAAATGGCAGCAGAGACTAAGATGGATATATAGCATTACTGAGGTAATAAATAATAAATTAGCACATACTTAATAAAACCAGTTATTGAGAAATAAGTCTGGTGTGATAAAATCATTGAGGTTACAAAGAGTCAGGCTCAACTAAATGACTAAACAACACTAACAACATATACCTGAAAAAGCCTGGAAAGAATAATATTAGACAAGCATAGCTTTAATTTTTAGCAATGTTAGTGTTATTTTCAGCTGTAAGAGCTCATGTGTATTACATAGCAATAGGAATCATTTTTTACTGTGTACTGATTGATTGCCAGTGTAATAATGAAAACATGCATGTCTCCTTCTCCTCACTGAAACTCTTACTATACTGAATACCACTGTATTCATCTGACTATACACAACCATGCTATACCATCAGCTGCATAGCTTCAAATGTATGCAGCTGCAAGTGAGAAAAGGTGTGGTTCCCTGTAACAAACACTAAGTACAAGGAAGTCAGTGTTTTGCTGGGAGGAAGCCCCTTACAGCTACCTCAGCCACTGAATCTAAGCATAAAAACTCTTAACATTGCACAACCTTATAGAGGTGGGAGCACTTCCAAAAGGCTATGCCATCTTGTAGCCGATATAGTTAAACCTAAGTATGTAGGAGGTATAGCCTCAAACGTGAAGGATGCAGGGTACTTATCATCAACAAAAACACATTTAGCACTTCCTTTCTATTTTGTGCTAATTTACTTTTCTGAATCAGAGTTTTTACTCATGATTTCAATACTACAGAAACTGATGGCTGTAGTATTTACTGATATCAGATTGGAAGGGTCTTCTTTGTATGTTTGAGTTTTCCTGATGTCAAGGAGATCCAAATACATAGTAGAAATACCTACTGAAATCTATTTTTTACCTAATGAAATCTTTGAACTGGGAGCTTAATGCAGTAGGATACTGCAGTTACACTGATGTAGAAAAACACTAAATTATTTCACTGAAGAATATTTAAAACTTAATTGCAGTCTTGTCTTTGGGAAACGCTTGCTCCTTCAGTAATCTTTACAGTTAACTGTTATCTTTCATTTTAATATTTCCTTGGTCACATTGCCTTGGAAAAAAAGTAATCTTGCATTATTATTTTATGATCTGCTTTATTCTGACTGTGGACGGCAAAGCAGCACATAAGTACAGTAAGATTTGTTAACAATTAAATCTGAATTAACTGAGATGTCAAAAGTCAATGAAAAGAAATTTCCTGTTTTTGCATTACATTAGCCTTAGCACAAACTTAATTCCATTCTAACAGAATAGAAAAAATATTGTAAAATAAATGGGAATGAGTTCAGATGAACAAATCATGCAATATAAGGAATGGCACAAGTGATAACTGAGATCTCTGTATGCACTGCATGGTATGGCATGCTGCTTAATGTTCAGATGAGATCACTTGTTCAGTTGATCATTTGTTTATCAGTTTTAGGACTGTTTTGTTACAATGTTAGAAGTAAAATAAATAATTCCTCAGTTTAGGCTTGCACTTTGTTTATATTACATTAAATGTCACTGGAGCCTTTGATACATTTGTGTTAAGTCTTTCTGTTTATTTTAGTACTGTGTGTTTTTAAATGGCGCAAAATAAAGGGCAAGACTAATCAAATTACCTTGCTTCATGACAACCTAAAGTATAAATAAAAAGCAGCTGCATTTTCAGGGCTGAACACAAACTTATCTGAAGTGGAATGAGTCAGTGAAAGTGATGCTGAGGCTCTTCTAAGATCACAGTTGAACAAAAGAACACCATTTTTTTAAAGATAAATTTGCTTTCTTTCAGAAAAAAGATAAAATAACCTTTTATAGAAATCCTCCAGACAATATTGGTGGGCTGTAATATCTCTTTTTCCTGGAGAGATTGAGGAATAAATTAAGTCAGACAGAAATAAAGTTGGGGGTAATTTAATAAACCCTACATGTTTTTTTCTGCATGTAGGCATTGCATCACACTGCTAACATGGGTGCGAACATTTTTAGATTCAGTAACACGAGTGCGCCAACATGGAAACTTCCATGGCATGCAAATAACCTCATAAGCAGGTGAATCTCATGCAAATGAGGCAGGTAGAGTGATCCAGCAAACAGATAGGCAGCCCTGCAGACCCCGTGTCAGAGTCCATAGTGTACACGGAAAATTCATTGTACAGGACAGTAGAAAGACAAAAGGGGCTGTAAAAATATAGGTAGAATGATAGAAATGGCATAACACACACAGATATGAGCAAAACTATCCTCTGTGTTTTCCAAAGGTAACAGTAAACATGTTAAAATATATATATTTTTTAAATCATGGCATGTTTGCACGGAGCACAGCAGTGCGCAAACATGCCTTATATTAATAAAAAAAAAGTGGTAAAATCAAATATTAATATCATGAGACAGAAATGTATTACAGGACCCTGCATGCAGTATCTACACCAGTGCATTGGAGCTGTTGTTAACATGCAAGGACTTGGAAGCGTGTAGTATCCAGGTTCTGAGCATGGATCCCTATGCAAATGAGGTGGAGTTACTGAATAACATAATGGGGTAACCATGTTTGCATATCCCCTCCATGTAGGCAGAGAACCATGTTGGTGTCCACACTGGAGGTAGTTGACATCAGGAGAGGATGTGTCCAATAACTTCTAAGCTGATTGGAGCTTAACTGTGCCTGTTTGCTCAGTGTGGAATCCTGGGGATGTGTGCACTGATGTCTGAGCTTTGTTTGCCTACAGGGTGCATGTTTCCATGTGTTTGCGCAGCACTCCACTGTTGCTGAGTGTGAAAGCTTAGTGGGAGTGTACTGACTGCTAAGCATTGTTTACCTATGGGGCACACATTTTGCATGGTGTGCCTCAGTGCTCAGATTATCTATAAGGTCAATGATGTATTAATTAGTGTTGATCCTTGCTTAACTTACATTAGGGCCTTTAAATGATGTCAGTGATATATTAGGCAGTTGCAATACATCATAGGTAGCCAATCACGCAAGCAGCATCTACAGTAGAGCACTATAAAGTATGCATACACCCTACAATCTGATTTTCCCGCATACTCTGCACCATTGGAGTATAGACTTGAGAATGCTAGAGGCCGCTGCAGGTCTGCTACATCTCTATGTGTTAGATGTCGAAGTCAGTGTTGTTGCTACTGACAATAGGCCTAGACAGAGAAGGAGGAGAGTGCTCAGGTCCAGGGTAACCTTCCAGGGGCTACATGAGCTGGAGATTATAGAGCACTACAGGTGGACAGGGACATACTACAAGAACTCACTGAGCACTGCTGCCCTCAACTCAGGCTCAGAGCCAACAGAGGGGAACCCATCCCAGTGGAAACAAGAGTATGTGTAGCCCTTAGGATAATAGCCACAAGTACCTTCCAAAGACCAACTGGGGACATGATGGGGGGGTCTCACAGGCACCAGCATCCAGGGTACTCTACCAGTTCCTGGATGCCATGCTACCACATGCCAGTGAGCACATATATTTTATCCTCACCCCTGAGGTGAGGGCCAGGAATATGCAACACTTCTAGCATGTAGTACACTACCCAGAGGTACTGGATGCCATGGATTGCACTCATGTACACATCAAGGCACCACCCAGTGAGGAGAGTAGAATGTATGTCAACTGCAAGGGGTACCACTCCATCAACTGCCAGGTCATGTGCAATGCCCAGGGCATTAACAAGAATGTGTGTGCTGTACCAGATGTTTGCTAGGGGGAACATTCCAAATGGACATTTAGTGGGGGATGCTGGCTACACACTGGAACAGTGGATGATGACACCCATCAGAAATGCACATACACCCACAGAAGAATGCCATAATGAGGCACACGCACAAACTAGGAACATGACAGAGCGCGTGATTGGGTTGCTGAAACACAGAGTCATTCCTGAACTACAGTTCTGTAAACTGCTGCATTTTCAAGGTAAGTCTCTAACCTACACACTAATAGTAAGAATTACTATAAGAAGGTATCATATGTATGGATCTGCTGCTGTTATGCAAGGACATATAGTGGACTACTTGGTCAGAGTTAACATCCACATGGGACAGCTGATACCCAGTCCAATAGTATGTGTTCCCTAATTTTCACTAGGCCTTGTGGTTGGAATATTCACAACATCATGCAAGGGAGATGTTAAACAGTGGACACACATGATATTTTGACTACAGTCTACCCAAACTGATTATGTGCTGTTGTTTCCTTATCCCCAACATAGCAGTGTACCCATATGACTACTTTAATAGAAAATCAGCTATGGTATATTAGTTGACCAGGCAATCTCAGGGCTCTAACATAGATAGCGCTCACACTTTGTATGTCTCTCTTCATGCAGGATAACAATGTACATATGTATGCTGTTGATTGTGTGATGAATGACCCCTCTCTGTCTAGTGACCTGCGTGGCTCAGTGGACTAGAGTAGCTAGCATGGCTGATGATGTTGATGATTTTATTATGGAATTACTCACATCTTTTGCATGTGAGGTAGCAGTATGTTGGTGTTTCCACAAGAATGTCATATCTCCCAACCTCTTAGTGAAAGAAATCTGGACAAAGCCAGAAAGATTGGGGGGGGGGGGGGCAAAGGCCCAAACATAGGGACAGAGTTTAAATGTTGGTCACATAAACCTAGACAGTTGCTGGAATTAAAGGTGTTGCAGTAGTACATATTTTCAGATGCATATAAAGTCGGACACACAATTGTTTGTCTGTAGTTAATAGAATGTACTGATGTCAAGATTCAGTAAAGAACCAGAAGACCACAAATGTGCGTGGAACAGACCAAAAATATGAGGCAAAACTCTGGACATTCTATGAAAATCAGGACAGTTGAGAGGTATGCAGACTGTCAATCTGTTGGTTGTGAAACATTACCAACTGCAGTCACATATTTAGTACAGCAGAGATCTGGGGAATGCTGTGGACATTTTGAGTGAAGTGCAGTACTGCAGAAACAGGGGTGGGTGTCAATGTCTGTAACATACAAAATCCAGGACTGGAATACAGGTAGGTGTGGCCTGGAGTCACATTATAAGTACTGACAGTCCCACTGGACATGCCCACACACTTAGTAAAAATGAACGCAATTCTGTTGGCATTGAAATGACCTGTTATGTATAAATGTCTATACATACAGACATATACATATACATATCCATCTGTCAGTATCTCTCTCTCTCACATGCATAGTATATCTATCGCAACGTGGTGTCAAATAGATATATACTGATATATATATATATATATATATATATATATATATATATATATAGCTATATATATTAAAATGATGCATAGACTCCCCCATATATCTACATAACACATATACATATCATACATGCACAAAACTACATTTAACTATACATCACTGTTATATAGAGAAA
This sequence comes from Protopterus annectens, assembly GCF_019279795.1. Classification (NCBI taxonomy): domain Eukaryota; kingdom Metazoa; phylum Chordata; order Ceratodontiformes; family Protopteridae; genus Protopterus; species Protopterus annectens. The sequence goes on along the minus strand of NC_056743.1, from coordinate 57,973,404 downwards.
TATGTGTGTGCATGTCTGCATTCAATGACATACCATAATAATGGTGAGTAAACAGCACTATCACACAGCCATAATGCTGCTCAAAGGATCCAAACTAAGGGTGCAACAATACATAATCCACTTACCTACAGACCCCTATGTATAATGGTGTCAGTGCACATATGGACACGGCACATTGTCCCTGCCCACAGTGTCACCTATCTAACTTCAAGCAGCCACATATGGCCATACTAGTAACTGTACACACATAAGATAACAGCAGTTATCTCGCTGCTAGGATACTAGATGCAGATAACAGTACGAACCAATATCACTCTCCAGAACACAAATGCTGTTCAACACAAGCCTAGTTTGTGTAATGCACAAGTACTGTGCCTGCAATCACCCATCCAGCCCACTTGGTGTGTGTGTGTGTGTGTGTGTGTGTGTGTGTGTGTGTGTGTGTGTGTGTGTGTGTGTGTGTGTGTGTGTGTGTGTGTGTGTGTGTGTGTGTGTGTGTGTGTGCATATATACCCCTGCAAAATAATGGACATGTCCTTTTGGGCTATCCAGCAGGAATGGTTATGCACTTTTTGGACCCATAACTTCCAGCTGGATTCCAAACTGCCCTCATCTACAAGGCCTGATGATGTCAGCCACCTTAAGACTACCAGCTGACAGTATAATTCAAGATGTATGCTGTGGTGCATGTGATAAGTACTGTGATCTATAGTATATAAGCCTAAATAGGTAGGGGTTCTATTCTCACTGCAGCCCACTTGGCATGTGTGTGTATATCCATATGGCATGCATGTAATAACCTTTGTAGCTTAAACATGGGGTTTTGCATCATTTTATTTGTAATGGGTGATAAGATCCCCCAAATGACTGATCACAAGGCTTGCTGATATCAACAAACATTACATGTTTTAAACTGATAGTACTAGCAGACATGAGTTGTGTTGTGTGCATCTACTGTGATCTGTAGTGTGTACCAGTACATAGATAAGAGTTCTAATCTACATACAGCCAACTTGTAGTATGTGTGTGCCTTGGGGTGCCCTGTATGCAGTGAGTGGAAGTGGTGCTATCCTGAATGTGGCCACGTTTGTGTGTGAGGCTGTTACAGCAGTATACATCATGTTATGGAGCCATAGGACATGTGAACTTAACTAGCATAATGGCCATACAGCCCTCACATTCAGATACATCTGTATACCTCTTGGTACAGGACCAGCACATATTGCATCAGTCCAAGAGGGACTCAGGCAGATGCTATGGCTGCCCAGCCAGTCAAACAGATAGCATGTGCTGAGGTGCACTGAGGTGGTCTGTGTACAATTAGGCAGGGTCTGTTTCAAAGGTGTTTTTATGTCTGCTAGACAAATGTTTTCCACAAGCATGTAGTACTAACGTCACATAGTAGGTTAATGTCCTTACAGTGAGTCATCCATCTACTATGCTCATAGGATCATAGGAAGTTACTAGGCTATTGGCCCTGAGGCCCTTACAAGCCTAACCAAGAATTTAGCCCATGTTCTAACAAGTCAGCACCCTATGGCACTGTCCAGCAGGGACATAGGTTGAATCCCAGGGGTGTATTTTCTGTTCACTATCCAGTTATCTAGGTTGCATTTAAAAAGGGTTAGTGAGGTACTCTGCAAATATGTTGAGAGGGAGTCTATTCCACAAAAGAGGGAGTCTCTGGGACACAAATCTGTCCTGCCAACAAGTCCTATTGATGACACAGAACAGGTTGAGGTCACGCGTGTGGGTTACTCGAGTGGAGCTTTACTTGCAGATATGCAGCAATCCCATAAAGGTGGGGTCTGAGATTGATTTGTATGCCAGACAGAGGTCACCTCTGAGGAGTCATTAGTAGACTGAATAGAGGGACAGGGCCTTTAGCCTATCTGTGTAAGGTAGATGTTTGAGGCTCTTGATTCTCCTGGTGAGGAACCTCTGTGGTGTCACCAGCTGATGCAAGCACTTTGTGAGGTATATCCCAAAAGGAGAATTGTACCCACTAATAGGTCTTATAAGGGAAGAATACAGGGATGTTATGACCACCTTGTCCCTGGATGAGATGCCCTTACTAATGAGGTGGGCCACGTAGAAAGCTTTCCACACAATGGAGGCAATATGGTGGTCAAAGATTCATTTGCTATAAACCTGGGTGCCCAAGTCCCTCACGACTGATTGCATGCTTAGGACCTTACTATCAATGTGATAATTTGTTAGGGTGTCACTCTCTGCAAAAAGGATGTTGATGCATTTTTTGGCATTCAGTCAGAGGCCATGTTTCTGGCAACAGTCATTTGTTTGGGTAAGACTCTCTTGGAGGCTGTCCACATCACTTGGGGAATTGATGACAGCACCCAGCTAGCAGTCATCTGCAAACTTGGTCAGCCATAGCCAACTGGTTTTGGTCTGCACCTCATAAAAGTATATCCAAAACAGCAGAAACCTCAAGACCAGTCCCTGGAGTACACTGGTCTAGCAATACAGGGTTACCTTACAGACTTTCCACTAGTGTTGAGTTGTATTAGCCTATTGATTGGTTCCAGCTGATATGTACAACAAATAGTGTTTCTGCCCGCTCCGCTCACTCCGCTCTCTTTGCTCCCCTCACTGCCCCCATATCCCACCCACCCCCACCACACCTACACTTATTCTAGCCAAACGTCTCTCCCATTACAATCACAACCAATCACACCTGCAGCACCAACTCTAACCACACATCAAGCCTACCATCAACCTCCCACCTCGAATAACATGATCCTACACACTCTACCTATAATCTTTACATGCACCCTTCTTGCACACATTACATTTTACCAAGCTATCACCTCCACCACACAAACAAAAAGCATGCCTAATGCCTTACAAACTATCCTTCAACTTACTTTATCTATCACCCACTTCACCCAAACAAAAAGCTACCCCAAAACTTAAACTAATTTTCTCATTACTAACACTAACGTCTTCAGCCATAACAATACATCCACCCAAACCATGGAACCCACAACTCCTCCACTGATAGTCAGCTAACAACCTCACCCACCCTCAAATTACATCCAATAGGAAACCAAATGACCTCCTTATGTTAACCCTAAATATCAGAAGTATAACCAATAAAATACATGAACTCCACGCTACCACTAACAGAAATCTGGCTCAAACCTCACATTACCAGTGAGCAAATTCTCCCTTCAGGCTACAATATCCTAAGACAAGATCGGTTGCACAAAAAAGGGAGTGGTGTAGCTGTACTGTATAAACAGAATCTTAATATTGAAATCTTAAACTTATCAGCCCCCCTAATTGACAAAGAAGAAATAATCTATACCAACCTAAAAGTAAACCAAGACAAGACCATTAACATAACAGGATGCTACTTCCCACCTGGCAACAATATCCATCCACTAGAAAACCTCCTCAGCTGGGTAAATCATCACCTTCCACAAGAAACCATAGTATTAGGTGATTTTAATATAGACTGGCTATCCTGTTCCAACAACCATCCAGCCCACCATCTAAATCTTCATGTTTTTTTTCCAACTTATCCAGACACCCACCAGAATAAATAAGAATTCCAACAAGCATTCTACTCTTGACTGGATACTAGTCAGCAAGAGCCCCCAGTCATACACAGCTGGCTGTCTACTGGAGAGCCTCAGCGATCATACCCCAACTTTCCTACTCAAAAAACACATATATCAGGCTAAACCCATTACCTATCAGCAAATACATAATAAAGTACACTTTAACCCTGATAGCTTCATCTCAGCCCTAAAACCTGCAACTGGATTCCTCTAAAATACCTCAACTTTGATGACGCTGTCCAATATTTCAATACCACCTTCCTTAAAGTCCTAAACACCCATGCACCCACAAGATTTACTAGAGTTAAAGCCCAGTCCTCCCCATGGCTACAAAAAGACACTAGATCAGAAATGAAAAACTGAGATAAAGCCTGAAATCACTGCCACAAGACAAAAAATCCCTCTGATAGAAATTCTGTGAATTATGTAACAAAATTAATAAAACAGGACAAAATCCTATATTACTAGTCTGCCCTGAACTCCACCCAAAACAACCCTAAACAATTCTGGTCAACCATCAACTCCATCCTCCACCCAGGAAAAGTAGGAACCCCTTCACCAAACAAAACAAACTCCTCTGAAAACATTGCCACCTCTTTTAACACTCACTTCACACAAACCGTTCTATCACTAGCAAAACAACACAACCCCTCTCCCCTACCCCTCCAACTACACCTAGTAACCTGCCCACTACATTCACTTTCTCTCCTATCCCTACCTCCAACATAAAAAAACTCTTATCGAAACTAAAGCCCACAAAACTGGCAGCTGACAACCTCCCATCTGAGTACCTTAAAATTGCAGCTGAAGCCCTAGACTACCAAGTTGCAATCCTGATTAACCGATCTTTATCTGAAAACTATGTTCCTTCACAATGGAAAATATCCCACATTATCCCCCTCCACAAAGGTGGGCCCTCCACAGAATTCAACAACTACCAGCCCATAGCAATTCTGTCTCCTCTATCAAAAATACTTGAGAGATGCATTCACTCTCAAGTTTTTAGCTACCTCCTTACTAACAACCTTCTATCTAACACACAACATGGTTTCTGACCATACCACAGCTCAACCACTGCCTTACTTGCTTTCAGTAATACAATCCTTCAACATAAAAACAATGGTTATTTCACCTTTGCAACTTTCCTAGAGCTATCTAAAGCATTCAACATGGTCTCTCATAAACAACTCATCACTGTCCTCAATACTCTGTCCTTCTCCCAATCTGTCACAAACTCGTTCCAGAGCTACCTGACTGACCGCCATCAATCCGTTGTTTGGCATAATGATATATCCCCCCAACTCCCTGTTCCAATAGGTGTTCCTCAAGGATCCATCCTTGGACCCTTACTCTTCTCAATATTCACTAATAATCTAGCCTCTGCTACCAAATAGGCCATTCTCATACAGTACGCAGAAGATTCCACCATCATCTGCTCAGCCCACTCCCTACCTGAACTTCAAAAGACCACACAGGAAGCCTTTTCCTCAGTTGAAACTTGGCTTTCAGATGTATAATTAATACTTAACCCAAACAAAACAAAACTCCTCATCTTCCAACCCACCAAACACAATCTAAACACCCACCAATTTAATATTAAAGCCAGTAACAACACCATTATCCCCCCAACAGACCACACCAAACTACTTGGAGTTGAAATTGACAATAACCTCAAGTTTGACATCCACCTCTCATTATTCATAAAAAAAGTACACAAAAACTAGGAGCTTTATACAGAAATAAGCAATTCTTAACCAAAACAGCCAAGATTTCAGTTGCAAATAGCCACCTTATCTCCACCCTACTCTACGACTCTCCAATATTTACCAATCTAAGGCAAAGTGAGCTAGGTAAACTTGAAGCTTGCTACAACAAAATAGCAAGGTTTGCCACTGGCAGAAACTACCATAGCCACAACTGTACCTCACTTACTGAACTAGGCTGGCTAGAACTCCCTAACCTCCTTCAATGGGACCAACTATCACTCGCACACAAACTACTAAATCATCCTCTAAAAGTCCCCTCCCTCCAAAATCTACTCCAACCCTATCATACCACCAGACCACTATGCTCCAGCAACAAAAATCAATTACAGGTAACTCGTACCAGGAACTCTACTAGAGAAGCTTTCTTCTCCTACTCCATAGCAAAATTATGGAATACCCTTCCTCACACTATAACTTCTGTGTCATCACACACTAACTTCAAGGCTGCTCTAAAATCTCATCTAAAAGAGCACTGAGCATGCCCCTGTAACAAACCAACATCTCTACGCCAGCCTCTTTAATCCTTTTCTTCCAACCCTCTAACTACCTTGGATTGCAGCCAAATACATTTCTTGTAAACCTATATCTAAGCTGTAATCTTAGCCACTGTCATTCAAGGGTAATAGCTGCTAGCTCCGCTATTAAAATACTTGCTAGTCTTTATGGCACCAATGATATAAGCGTTGTACCATTTAACTAAATACTTAATTTTATTTTGAACTATAACTGTTTACTACTATTGTTAAACAAAACCTACCTATACTTCTTGCAACTTGTAATTAATTGTTTTTAATTGTTGTTTTTATTATGGAGCTTTTCTCCCTGGGCCTCTGCTGAAAAAGGACCTGTGTCCAGTCGGATTTTCCTGGTCAAAAATGTAAATAAATACATAATAAATAATAATTACAGGTCTACTGCTTGAGGTGTCTTCCCCTATTTTGACTAGGTGGGTTCTATCAGTGAGCCAGTTTGCTACCCATCTGGTAACATATGGATTGATGCCTAGTTGAGAGAGTTTATCTATTATACCTGAGTGGGGAATAGTATAGAAGGCTTTGGCCAGGTCAAGGTAGGCAGTGTGCACTGCCTTCTCCTCATCCATGGCCTTGGTGACTGTCTCAAAGAAGTCGACTAAATTTAACAGGCATGACTTCTCTTTGATGAAACCAAACTGTGTGGGATTGAGTGTCTGGAGGTTGCCAATGTCCTTATTAATGAGGTTCATGATAATCCACCCCATGGCCTTGCAGATCAGGCTAGTTAGGCTGATGGGTCTGTAATTTCCTGGATTGGAGGATGCTGCACCTTTGTGCAAAGGGGTGACAGTGGCTGTCATCCACTTGGCTGGGACAAAGTCAGTACTCAGGCTTTGGTTGAATAGGGTGCCTAATGGTGCTGCAAGTTCCTGCTTGAGTTAATGTAGGATGCAGCCTGGGATGTTACTGGGTCCCATGGAGGCTGCATTTTTTTGCTTTTGAGAGGGCAGTGATGACTTGCTTCTTAGAGGTAAGGGGAGGATGCAGGTACTGGGGATGTCCTGTTTTACTGATGTGGGACAGAGGGGTGAATTTTTCACTGAACCTGTCTGCCAGCAGGTTAGTTATATCTACAGTGTTTGTGTATGTGGTGTCCTTGACCACCAATTCTGAACAGATCTGGGTGCTTCCCTTGAGATTGCGGACATATCTGGAGAAGGTCTTATGATTGCCTTTAGTCGATGTGGCCAGTTTTTACTCAAAGTTTGCATTGGGGGATTTCACTAGTGCTCTTATTTGCTTGTTCATGCTAAGGAGATATTGCTTCCAGTTAAGCACCTGCTTCTTCATAGTCCTGAACAGCAATATTTTCCTTTTATTATAGAGTTTATTTATTGCAGATGTCCACCAGACAGGTTTACTCTTCCTTGAGGAGGAGGATTTCATCCTGTTGGGTATTTTTGATTTCATGCAGGTATATAAATGCTCATATAGTACTTTGGTGTAGGTTTGGACATATGCGGCAGCTCCTATGGATGGGGAGGGGGTGGGGAAGCTGTTTATGACTTCCCTCAGGAGGTTGTAATCAGCTTTGGAAAAGTTTTTTTGTTTGACCCTTGGCTGGGGGGGGGTCTGGGGAGATGGTGACTTCAAAAGGGACTGCATTGTTGTCGGATTTTACCAGGGATGATGACACTCTAGGGATGCTGCAGTGGTTACTCATGTTGGTTAATACAAAGTCCAAGATATTTTCATCTCTTGTGGGGATGTCAATCAACTGGTCCAAGGCATTTGCATTGGTGAAATAAAGGAATCTCTGGGCATTTGTATTTTGGCATGAGTGTTTCTTCCAATCTATAGTTGGATAGTTAAAGTCAACCAGGATCAGAGTAAATGGTTGAATTATGATAGATTTGAAGAGCTCCAGATAGGTGGAGTGGGAAGCTTGAGTCAAAGTTGGAGGCCTATAGTTAGCTGTGATTTGAATAGAGGTCTTGTCAATTGTTAACTGCACCTGGAGTGCTTCCTGTGCATCATACTGTTTAAATAGCCTGGAGATGTGTATGTCTTTTATATATATTGCAACTCCATCTCCTTTTTCTGCTGCCCACGGCTTGGGGTCTGAATGAATGATAAGATGAATAACCTGGTATGGCTGGGATGCTCTCCACAGCTTTGAACCAGGTTTCTGTGGCTGCACAAATGTCAGCTTCTTCCAGGGTTAAGAATGCTTGCAATTAGTGTAATTTCATGTTTAGACTCCTAGCGTTTAGCAGCATGATCTTTAATTTACATTTTGATAAAATTTTCATGTTGGTAGTTTTGACCTCATGGCATTGCCTAAAAAGGGCACAATGGGAGAGGGAAGAGTTTTTGCCAGGATTCTGAAGCCCAAGGGAGACAGATGCAGGTCATCTCTGGCAAAGCATCATCATTTGTCAATCATGTCATTCCAGGCTGTCAGGTGCTGGATCTCCTTGGAATTACATCAGAAACTAAGCCAATTGTTAAAGTCAATCATTTTTGCTTGTATTGAGACATCATTCTGGGTGATGGTAAAATGCTGCTTAAGGCTAGGAACATACCTGCCTGGGACACATATTCATTGAGCTTGATCATATCTCTCTTCATATAGTCCAGGGAGGTATGTCTCAAGTCATTCACACCAACATGGGCTATAACAGAGTCATAACAGTACCTGTTGAGAGACTTGAGTGCATGGGTGATATGGTGGATTCTGGCACCTGGCAAACAACTAACGGTGACTTTCTCCTTATCTAGCCTGGTGAGGAGCAACATTGGTGTGTCCCACAATGGAGTCTCCTATGACTAATATGTTGGGTTTATGTTTAGGCCTTAGTGGCTGTGAGACACAGGTGTGTGGACTATGCGTGGTGTGTGGTGTGGTGGGCAGTGGAGTTTGTGTGTGTTTTTGTCTTGGAGCTCTCTTTTGTTTGGGTATGTTTTTGTTGAGGACCTCTTCATATCTGGAGGTGTGTTCTGTAGTTGTGGGTGGTGTTTAAGGTGTGGTGTTCCAGATATACTGGTTTGTGGAGGAGAGAGCAATGACAGTAGGTGCTTGATGTAATTGCATCTCTCACAAATTGTGTTCCTAGGTGATAGTAGTAGAGGGTTGTCCGTGTACATGAGGCAGGTGTTACACTGTGTCAGGATGCCCATATCAACCAGACTGACAGGAGAAAATGTAGGAAATTGTCCATCCATATTTCTCAGAAACTGAGAGAGAGAGATACCAGAGAGAGCTAAGAGGGAAAGGGTGGAAGGTCTAAGAGTTCTACTACTAGGTGATCACACAAGTGTTACTAAGGGAAAAATTGTAGCTGGAATACCTCAAAAAGGGTTAAAAACCATGCAGCTGAAGCTCTGGATCTACTCAATTTAAGGTTAAGAAATTAGTAAAATACTCACAAAGAAGCAGAAATTAATCACTTACAGACAAAAGAACAAAACTCACAGTATGAAAAAATACAGTTAAACAGTAACAAAATGCAATAAGATGCAGTTAAACAGTTACAAATTGCAGTAGATAGCAATGAAATATATTTAATCAGTAAATTGCTTTAAAACAGTAGCTCACAATCACAACAGTAAAAGACAGCTCAAATAAAGCAGCAATTCAGTAGAATGTTGTTGTGTCTTTCAGCTTTTCCCGGTTAGGGGTCGCCACAGCGGAACTCCGGTCCGCTAATGATTGGTAGTTGATTTTTACATGCCGAGTTACCAGCCCTGACGCACAACCTTCAACAAAGGTATGCCCATTCATGCATGTCTCCACACAGAAGACGCTCTAGCTGAGAATCAAACCGGACAGCGTCTTACTGTGAGGCAACAATGCTACCGCAGCACCACCACCGTGGGTAAAGCAGCAATTCAGTAGAATACTGTCATCAATTTAATAAGGCTACCGACAAGCAATAATAAATGTGGTAGACTAAGTGCAATTGATCTCCTAAGCACAAGCAGCAAAATGATGTAGGAAGAGGTACATTTTTTTTTTTAGTAGAAAGTGAGAGAAAGTGAGGAGACAGAAGATAATTTAAGGTTAAGAAGCTAAAGGGGTGGACCTTCACAATTTATCACACTGTACACAGTAGAATGAGCTGATTTAATGGGACTAGGGTGAGTGTCCAATATCAAATTTATACTAGAGGTGGGCAACTCAAAGCCACCAAGCTTTAATACCACAACAGCAGCTGGGCGGGTAGGTGAGACACGCAAGATCAGAACAGAGGTAAGGATTGAATTCACTAAGTCTAAAAAACAGTTGCTCAGTTTAAACAGATATGCAGAAAATGTTTTTAGTAAATTAGAAGTGCAGAAAACAGTTGAAAATAAGCACTTATCTTTTCTAATCTCACAGCAGAGCAATGGCAGAAGGCCTATCTCACTGCAGCTTTGAGCAAACAAGTACAAACTGGTTTAAGCACTGGCTATTTAAGGCAGAGAAACAGAAACCAGCCAAAGTATTCAATCAAAAAAACACAGCCTTGCAGTAATGCCTCTAGCTAGATCAGACCAGACTGAATTCCCCTCCCATGAAGAAAAAGCTAGGCCTGTCTAGACAAAAGATATCACTACAAGATCCAAATGTCACAAACAGTAATAGATATTCATTTCTATGCTAGACCAGAACATGCAAAAAAATGAGACAAAGATCAGAACAGAGGTAAGGATTGAATTCACTGTCTAAAAAATAGTTGCACAATTTAAACAGATATGCAGAAAATGTTTTTAGTAAATCAGAAGTGCAGAATACAGTTGAAAATAAGCACTTATCTTTTCCAATCTCATAGCATAGCTATGGCAGAAGGCCTATCTCACTGCAGCTTTGAGCAAACAAGTACAAACTGGTTTAAACACTGGCTATTTAAGGCAAAGAAACAGAAACCAGCCAAATTCAAGGTGACCATTTTGTTACAGGACCTAAACTGGCACACTTGAGTGCTGCCCTGGGAACCCAGGTCTGCAATCCTATTCTTCCAGACCCCATGGGAGTGAAGATAGGGCTGCCATGTCATCTCACACTGGGGCTGGCAGGTTAGCCTCCCATCCTTCACTGGCACTGCGGGGATGCCAATCTGTGAACGGCACCACCCAGGAGGCAAGAGGCCACATGCCAGGAGGCTCAAAGTGATGCAAATTTGTTGGCACCTGGCACTGGGATGGTGAGAGAATGATGTGTGCTGCAAAAAGTGCAGAGATGGGGGGACTCGGGGACATCTCCCCTCCAAGTTTGAAAGCACTAGGTGCAAGGTAAAGTGGAGAACCAGTGTCACAGACATCCGGATGAGGGACAGTTTGAGGCTTCGCAGCCCAGCAGAGTTCCATGAGGCTGGGAAGATCCCCTGAGAGGCTCCAAGAGCACTTGCAACACTGCATGATTTGGCAGCAGTCAAGAGATATGTATCCCTGGAAAAGAGCTTTCTCTCCCGGGTAGAAGTGGAAGCCCGGAGGAGGTCAATCCCGATGGAAATCTGGAAGGGAGAGAGAGGTGGAAAGTGACAGGGACAGGACAGCTCCTGCCTGGGTGAGGGGGTACAGACCTGGAAGTCTGGAAGGGGGAGAGAGGCAGATAGTGGCAAGGCTGGGTGAGCTCCTGTCTGGGTGAGGGGGGGGGGCAGGCAAAGCTCCCCACAACAGAAGTCCTTAATGGAGCACTGGGGTGGACAACAGTGGGGCCTGGAGAGCTCCTGCCTCTGTTTGCGGGGTCAGACACAGGCCCCCATGATGGAAGTCCTTATGGGAGTAACTGGTTGGCAGTGTTGGGGCCTGGAGAGCTCCTGCCTGGGTAAGCGGGGTCAGCAGAGCTTCCCATGATGAAGGTCCTTGAGGGAGCACCAGGGCAGATGGCAGAGGGGCCTGCAGAGCTCCTGTTAGGGAAAAGGCATCCAACTTCACCCCATAACCGATGGCATCCTTGAAAAATTTCAAAGTCCCCAGAGCTGCTCTGGATGGGAAAGGTGGGGGACTCTGAAGCCTTCATGAGAGTGGATCTGCCCCTCAGCAGCCAAGGGGAGTTCTGGAGGGGCTGACAGAATCAGAGGGAAGCTCCCCTGAGAGGGTCTGAGGGCATGAGTGATCCAGCACGATTTGGCAGCCTGCAGGAGGCATGGAGGCAGTGGAGTCCCCTGACATGGGGGGGGGGTGCAGCCAGGGAAGGCTTTTTGGCCAGGTCAAAGGGGTGGCCTGTAGGGATTGTCCCTGATAGAAGTCAGTAAGGGAATGCCAGGCAGATGGGTGCAGAGCCTGGAGAGCCCCTGCCTGGGTGAGTGGGGTCAGGCAGAGCCCCTCACAATGGAAGTCCTTGCGGGAGTGACTGATGGATGGCAGCAGGGCCTGGAAAGCTCCTGCCAGGGCAAAGGCATCTGACCTTACCCCCACACCCAAAGGTATCCCCGAAAAATTGCAGAGTCCCCAGAGCTGCTCCAGATGGAAAAGCAGCGGGAATGGCTGCCCTGGGAAGCCAGGTCACCATTCAGACTGAGCAGTCTAAACTGGGACATTTCTGTGTCCCAAAGACAATGTTCTGGATTCTGGGACAGAGACTTCCAAACTGGGACTGTCCTGGAAAAACTGGGACTGTTGGTCACCTTGGAATTATCCAATAAAAAACAGCCTTGCAGTAATGCCTCTAGCTAGATCAGACCAGACTGAATTCCCCCTCCTATGAAGAAACAGATAGGCCTCTCTAGACAAAAGATTTCACTACAAGCTCCAACGTTCACAAACATAATAGATATTCAGCTCTATAATAGTGTTTTCAAGTACAGCAACAAGTAAAAAGAGCAGAACAGACAAACAAAAAGGAGGCAAAGATCTGAACAGGGGTAAGGATTGAATTCACTAAGTCTAAAAAAACAGTTGCACAGTTTAAACAGATATGCAGCAAATGTTTTTAGTAAATCAGAAGTGCAGAAAACAGTTAAGCACTTATCTTTTCCAATCTCACAGCAGAGCAATGGCAGAAGGCATATCTCATTGCTACAGATAGGCAGCATATGCACTCCTGCAATGCCACACCTTGCCCTGTACCAGACCCTATCACAAAATATGAATGCATGAGTACACTGGCCACCGCCACTGTCCTTTGTAGACTGTCATACAGATGTGAACCTATGGAGCCATGCATGTATACTGCTGTACCTTGCTGAAGTCATATTTCCACTGTACTGCCATGGTATGATGTGCTGCTTCACTGCCACTGTGTGTCCATAGGTTATCCCCTCAGACTCCTGGAACAGACACATACACAGGTCTGTGGCATACCTGTCATTGTATAACAATATCGCCAGTTCAACATCATACAACATAAGGTCCACAAAAGTATGTTGTGTACTCATGACACATGCCAGCATACAGTGTATGTTGGTGACCACTACAAGTGGCATGGCAAAACTATACTGCATTACACAAATACATGTCAAATAATATAGCCACCCTGTATATCAGACACATAGCTTCATTCCCCTGCATCAATGAGAAAGATGACAGGGATGTGGCATAGGTATCATCACTTGCAGAGGGTGATGTGTGGGGTGCTGGAGGCCTAGGCTGGCCCACACAGTTGACAGTATGTGTGTGAGTCAGGAAGGGGAGTGGGTTAGATGGACCATGGAGAGGTGCCGTGTGTGTCTGTAGGTGACCTGCATACAACAGTGGTGTGTGAGTGTGTGCATGTACACAATCAAGCTCTGTGCTAGCCCTACACATGTGTATGTTGGACAGCTGTGGATCGTACATGGTAGAGTTGACAGTTCACCATCTCCGGCCCTGAACATGAGAACTGGCTCTGCCAGGAGTTGCACTGGCACCACCATACCCAAGGTCAGATGTGGCACTAGCACCTGATGTGACTCCTGTCTGCTGGGAGTGTGTCCCCAACGGGACCACCCAGGACCATGTGCCCATGGCCTGCCAGGTCATGGTGTGGACACCACACTCCCCTCTGTAGCACTGGATGTATTGCCACTACAGGAGCGTAAGTGTGCATGGCCATCTAGACTATCGGCAGATGGTGTTGCTGACCTACATCCACAGGTTCGCCGCCCAAGTCCAAACACACATTCCAGCACAAACAATTTGCAGTTCAAGACAGACACTGTCTCGGCCCACTGTCTGTCCACTGCAATCAGTGAACCAATCCAGGGTGTCCCCAATGCGGTGGAGGCACTCACGGATGTCAGACTGTGCTGCATCCATAACCCTAAGCATAAGTCTGGTGTTACACACCTGTGCCTCCATGACACCTTGAAACATGTGCCGAGTGACCTGTGATGTGACACCTGCAACAGGTGGTGAATGGACAGCAGTCTTCCGATGAACACCCCTGTCAGTCCACCTATGTGGGACCTCACCAGCTCTCTGGCTATGTCCAGTGTCTGCACTCACTGAAGCCATAGTTGCCACACTGGCCTGTTCAATTTCTCCACCCTCTGACTGTCCCGTATTTAAGGCCTGTGGGGAATGGGTATGTGTGGGCATACTGACTATGTGCAGTGAAAATGGAAGCAAAAGAGGGATGTCAACATCTGTGACAGATTCAGCCCCCAACAACCCCACCTGTGACTCACTGTGACCACCATCATCATCAGAGTCTGAAGAGACACTGACATCAGGTTGTTTGGGGGAGAGAACCCAACCCCCACAGTCACCTGTGGAAACCAAGACAAAAGCAGTACATTACTACCTGTGCTATTATGTATGGAAAACCAACAAAGAGTCATAATAATGAGGATCCATGACTGCATTACCACTCACACATCTTCTCATCTCCGCTTTCATGCACAACAGACTTCCTCACAACAAAATACACATTCAACTCAAGGCCTTTGTAAAAAGTACATCAGGTAATTCATGTGACACTTGGCTGGTACAATGTACCTTTTAGGTATGCAATATAACACTATATCTGATAAAACAACACATAAAAACCCAGTACACCATATCTTAACAAATATGTACAAATATAGGTCTGAGGTGTGTACCATCAACCTTTCAGTATGTACAAGGCATGTCAGATTAATTGCCTCATGTATACCAGGAGGCTTATTCGCTCTGAACTATAACAGCAAAAGTGTTTCTGCTCACTCAACTACACTCCTGTGATTACCCACTCTAGGAATCTTAGATAACAGTTCCAGATGGACATACAAACATTCTACTCTGGTTACACACAACATTACCTGTGCATAGGGAATTATCCTGGCACTTACCCTTAATAGCATATATATGTTCCATAACAAAACAGTATCAAGCTTACCCGGAGCAGGACCACGACCTTGGACAACTCCTGACAGAGATGTAAAAAGGTGAGGGTGAGGTAATTTCAGTATCACTACATGTTGTAGCACAACAAAGTAATGTCTGCATATATCTCACAAGCATAGTAGCTACTGTGTTACTTAATGTATTGCTGACATTCTGAATATGAGTACTACTGAGCTAAACCCCACCCACTCACAGCACATAGACCTGACACCCATGTAAAGGTATGTACAGCCTGATAGAATGGCTGCTACAGTATTACAGTGGTGATCACAGTAAGCTTACCTGCACAGTCCTCTGCTGTGGACACTGTGGCACCCACCTTCACGATGTATGGTATGATGGATGCCTGGGAGCTGTCATGTGTCCCTAAGTTCACCAGGAATTCCTCAAAAGCCATGAGTGGGTGTTCCATTGCAGGCCCTCCACCAATGATGGCATGATCCCTAGCTACATCAGCTGCCCTTATTCATGCAGCATTCAACAGGTCTGTAGTGTGGTGTCAAACCTGCTCATATGTCCAGTCCTGGTGGATAGTCCCATTCAGATCCCAGCCAAGGTCTGCCCACAATGCAGAAAACTGTTCCCTGTTATGCCTGCCCCTGGATAGGAGGATGTGATGATGCTGTTGTAGTCCTTGAAGCATTAGTTCATTCTCAGCATCTGCTGTCTTCACAATAATGTAATTGAAATGCAACACAACACTGGATTTTAACCCAAGTCTGTGTATGGCAAAATGGACTGTATGCAAGGTATTTAACCAAGTGAGCTACTGAGTGACTACTACAGTGGGTTTATTTGCAAGATATGGATGGGAGGGTGGCCTAATGGTTAAGGTGTTTGCCTTACAAACACAAGGTGCAGGGCTTGAGTCTCACAAGGGCAGTTAGCTTAGTACTAACCTATGAGTGTAAAGAGCAATATATGTGCACACATACAGGCTGTGACATACATTTTCTACATCCATCAGTATGTACATGGCTTTGTATGGCTGTATTTCTGCACCAGAGTCCCAGATGAATATGCATTTTGCCACAAATGCCTTAGCAGGTAACTTTGTACATATTGCTGATAAAAGGGCACACTTACCTGCTATTACAGGCCTCAGTTACATCAATTATCATGTCTTTGGCTATCTAGTGTTGTGCTACTGCACCAGAGTCCAAGGTACACTCCCATTTATTCCATTTCTTTTTATTCCAGTTTGTGCAGTGCGGGTGGTGAGCATCTCTGCTGAAACATGCCTAATGACTGTAATTGGCATTTACTATGTTTTGTTCAAACCACCTGTTTAATTAAAAGTTATGTGGCATGGCAGGTTAATGCAGTGCACTGCAGGAGTGATGGGCTCGGGTTTGAAACATGGTAGAGGTGTTCATTTTATACATGTGTCTTACAATATTAGAAACACATATTGTCATTATAGCTCTATTAAGCTGAGCTTAGCAAAGTGGCACGTTGCACAGCGCCATGCTAAAAATATATAAAAAAAGAAAAAAGGGGAGATAGGAAAGTGGTGAAATGAGGGCAAGCAAGGGGAAAAATATAGTGAGAGGCAGGGAGGGATGTGCAAGAAAGGTGTAGGAAGGAACCGTAGCTATCCATTTCCTGTACAGCCACAACTGCGTACTTTGACAGATTTGTAGATGAATTTAGATTCTCAAACCCTAGAGAGAGGGGTGAGGACAACATAACTGCATAATCAGGTCAGTTGGCCTGAATTATGTGTGTCCAGTGGGTGGGTCTACTTCAGAAACCCAAATGCTCACTTAACCAACTTCCAAAATGCCTAGACAAAAAGGCCAATGACTGCACAACACCGAGGTCCTGGAACATTGACTTTCCACTCCAGGTAATTAACCGTTTGGCCATCATGACAAAAAATTAAAACTGAAGGAAAGTAAACCCACCCATGTAGGGGGCTGCACCCACCATAGCCCCCTAACTAAATATATCAACTCCGAGATCAGACTACTGTGGGGGTAAGGGGCGAGGTTCAACAGGATGGCCAAGTGGTTACTTACCTGGAGTGTAAAGTCAGTGTTCCAGGACATCGGTGTTGTATGGTCATTGGCCTTTTCCTCTCGGTATTTTGGAAGTCAGGTAATTGAGCATTTGGGTTTCTGAAGGGAGCACCCAGTGGACACGTGTGTGAAACAGAGAGCTATGTATGGGATGATATTTTTTTTTGGACAAGTGCCCCCTTTTTTTTTAAGATGAGAGTGGAATGTTGGGGAAGGGATATAGGTATGTGCTGGAGAGGCAAGTTGGGTAGGTGAGGATGCATTTGCAAACAGACAAGACAGATAATCCAGCATACAGGGGCAGTGTGTGACACATGAGGGAGGTGAACACCTTGGATAGGAAGGGTGTTGTGAAATCCCAGTCCCATATGCCTCCAGACAGCAGCAGTGTGACTCACGTCCCCACCCATGGGACTGTCAACACTGCTCCATTACTGCCTCAAGGGCAGCTGTGCTGGAAACTGGGTAACAGGGCAAGGCTGCCCCACCAGGGTGGCCAGGATGCCCTCAATCTGGTGCAGGCAGCAGTCATAGTCATGACGGACTATCCTGTGCACCAAGAGCAGCAGCTCCACATGGGTGACAACACCCCCTCCACCACCAGAGAGGGGCCATTCCCCAGCCCCTGGAGGTGATATTACCCAACTCTGCATGTAGTGTAGGGGCAGCAGAGGGGGTACCACCTGTATGGCTGGGACCTGGTGCTACGGCTGGTTGAGGTAAGGTAGTGGGATCAGCTGGAACAGGCTTACCTTGACATGCTGTGGTAAATGAGGTATAGCAATAAGTTACAGTTAGTAATAGCAAAAACCAATGTTAGTATTAACAGAAACTGAACATCACATTTATTCATCCAAATACATATTAATGTATATTATGTGTAACACGAAATTATGTAACATAACAGTCAATATGGTAAGAACATGCCAGTACTAAGTAAACCATAGCGCCAACAAAACAGTTAGTTTAACAAGTACATTAATATTGCATCATAATAAAGCATAACAACAATCAACCACAGTTTCCAAAATATAGTTAGTTTAACAAAATATGCTATTATTAAATCATAATAAAACATATCAATAATTTATTTATTTATTTTATTTTATTTTATTTTGCATTTGTTGACCGGGATAGTCCAACTGGAGCCATGTCCATTTTCAGTGGAGGCCCGGGAAGATAAGCTCTGAGTTATCAGATACAATAATCCAAGTAAAACAAGAGTACATAAGTAGTATTACCAAAGAGTACATAGGCAGACATGAGATACACCTGGTTATAGTCAGGAGAAAATGAACAATAAATAGTTAGTTGGGTTATTCACATTCATGTTGAGAGTTACCCAGGCTTGTTGCAGTGGCAATGCTAGCTAAATGCCATATGTTGTTTGAGTTTAGATTTAAATTGTTCTAGGGAGGACAGCAAAGTAATATCACCTGGAAGTAAGTTCCAGGCTCTGCCTGTAGTGTTAGCAAAGAGGGCATC
The DNA here is from genome assembly GCF_019279795.1 of Protopterus annectens. Taxonomy (NCBI): domain Eukaryota; kingdom Metazoa; phylum Chordata; order Ceratodontiformes; family Protopteridae; genus Protopterus; species Protopterus annectens. Next base: position 57,954,784 of record NC_056743.1, on the reverse strand, counting down.
TCCAGCTGCGTTGTTGATTTTGATTGTCTGAATTAGAAATTTGTTTGAGGATCAAAGCAGTCTTGGATTGTTGTGGGGGGTGATAATATTTTGAAGGGCTGATGTGTTATCTGGGTTATAGAGGATTTTATTAGCCATGATAAGCAAGTTATATTGAATGAGACTGGGAAGTTCTAGCCACCCAAGCTGTTTTAGGTTGATGCAGTGGTGTGTTTTAAAAGACATTCCAGTGGCAAACCTGGCAATATGATTGTAACAGGTTGACAGTCTATTTAATATATTTGTTTAGATTGAAGAGAAGGGGGGAGGCGTATAAAAGTGTTGAGAGTAGATGAGAGCAAGCTATAGCCATCTTAGCTGGAGGGGTTAGGTTCATAGGTTCATAGGTTCATAGGTTCATACTAGGCTATCTGCCCTAGGGCATTTATAAGCCTAGCCAGAATGTGTTTGGCTTTCGCCACCCATTTTAAATTAATTTTGCTATGCCCTTTTTCGTGGTTAGTATACTGTGCCTCTGTCTAACAGTGACACAGAAGTGATACCCGGGTTAAACCTATGATCTCCCATCCACTCATCAAGATTCCTCTTGAAGAGAGTCAATGAGGGACTCTGCCTAACCTGGACTGGGATTTTATTCCAGAGTGAAGGGAGCCTCTGGGTTATGAATCTGTCCCTCCAGCATGTCCTATTTATTTCAGTGCTGAGGTTCAAGTCTCGAGCGTAGCTCGATGGGATTTGGATTTTCTGAGGTGCAGCATGTCCATTAATTCCGGGTTGGACATGGCTTTATATGTCAGGCACAGATCGCCTCTGAACAGGCGGTATGCCACTGAGTAGAGCTGGAGTTTCTTTAACCGGGCAGCATATGGCATCTGTTTGAGCCCTTTGATCCTCTTGGTGAGGTACTTTTGGGGTCTTTCCAGTTGGTGCAGGTGTCTGGTAAGGTACATCCCAAAAGGGGCATTGTACTCAATTATGGGCCTGATGAGGGATGAGTAAAGAGGCACGATGACCTCCCCTGATCTAGATGTGAATCCCTTCATGATTAGGTTGGCTATATAAAATGTTTTTCTAACCACTTTGGCCACGTGGTTGCCAAATGAGAGATTGCTATCAACTTGGGTCCCCAGGTCCCTAATTACTTCTTCTGTACTTAATGGATTACCACCTATGTGGTAATTTGTGGGCACTTTGTTTTGCCAAAGGGAATGACTATACACCTTTTTGGCGTTTAGCTTGAGGCCATGGCTCTGGCACCAGTTGTCTGTTTCTATGAGGCCCTTTTGGAGGATGCTTGTGTCGGCTGGAGAGTCTATTATGGCACCCAGTTTGCAGTCATCTGCGAACTTGGTCAGCCACAGTCCTTCCGTGTTGGCCTGTACCTCCGAGAAATATATACCGAACAAGAGAGGTCCCAGGACTGAGCCTTGTGGGACACCACTTGTAACTGGTTTGGAGTCTGACATGGCTCCAGCAATTCTAACCATGTGGGTTCTGTCCTTGAGCCAGTTTGCAACCCATCTAGTGACATAGGGGTTTATATTTAAGCTGGTGAGCTTATCTATAATGCCCGAGTGGGGTATTGTATCAAAGCTTTTGCGAGGTCCAGGTAGGCTGTGTGGACCACCTTCCCCTCATCAATGGCCTTGTGACTGTTTCAAAGAAATCAACCAGGTTTAAGAGGCAGGATCTGCCCTTAACAAAGCTGAACTGGGTAGGATCCAGTGTCTGTAGGTCCCCAATATCTTTATTTATGAGGTCCATGATGATCCTTTCCATAGCTTTGCAGACCAAGCTAGTCAGGCTTATGGGACGATAGCTTCCAGGATCCGTTGAGGCACCACCTTTGTGGAGAGGGACCACTGTTGCTGTACGCCACTCTTTGGGTACATATCCTGTAGTAAGGCTGAGATTGAACAGTAGTTTTATGTTTGGGTTTAGCTCTTCTTGGAGTTCATGTAGGATGCAGCCCGGACACCGCCTGGTCCCATTGATGCTGTGTTTTTGCTTTGGAGAAGGCAGCTCTTACCTGAGCATCTGAGATGTCAGGGGCAGCACTCTGCTGGAATAGATATTTGCCCTTTTGGTGGGGAGGGAGTTTGCGCTGAACCTGTCAGCTAGGATGTTGGCAATGTCTGTGGGTTCGTGTATTTTTGTCATTTTGGACTAATTCTGAGCATATCTGGGAATTCCCACCCAGGTTCCTAACATAACTAAAGAAAGCCTTGTGATTATCCTTAGTGTCCTGTGCAATTTTTCTCGAAGCTGGCCTTAGATGATTTTATGAGTGCCCGTAGTTTTTGCTAATACTGATCAGAGATGCCTTCCCTTTTGGGATTTTGCTCTATCATTTAGTAGCTTCCTCCTTCTATTGTATAGTTTGTTTATGGTTGGGGTCCACCAGACAGGACGCCTGCCTTTGGAGGATTGGGTCTTGGTTTTATTTGGGATTGCATGATCCATGTATTCCTGAAGGTGTTCATAGAATGCATTTATAAAGGATTCTACTTGGTTTTCACGGCTCTCGGGGCCAATTTTTTAGGTCCACCATGTGTGAATGGTGTCTGGCCCTGGCCAACTATGTGTTCTTTATATGTACCTTGTGTGTCCCAATGGGCTAACATGTTGGGTTATGTTAGGCTGGTGGCTTGGACCTGGGTTGTTGGTTGGTTATTTGGGGTTTGCTGGGCTCTTGTTTGGTTTTGTTGAGGACTCTTATTCTATTTTGTATTGGGTGGGTTTTTGGTTCCAAAAGGTTAGGGGAGCAAGACTTGGCTATAACATCAAAGGTCCTAGTGAAGATGGGTTGTGTGTCATCCAGGTGACACTTGTCTGATACACCAGACTGACAGGGAATTGAAATTGTCATCTTTTCTGAATGGAATGATTTGGTGAGGGTAAGAGGAAAGGTCAGGCTAGAGTCTGGCTAATGTCAGAGAGTGTTTATGTAAATTTTTGCTAATCCTGAGGCGTTAGGCATCCCCCAAGTTTATACTAATAAGTACCTTGTAATCTACCTGGCAGTTTTTCATTCGGACTAGACAAATCAGATGAAAATCAGTTAACTCTGCTAAGACTGTACGACAATGCAGTGTGCTGATATTTAATAGTATTCCTTTACAATGTATCAGTTTGTTTAGCTAGAGGCTCACAACAGCACCTGCTTTGGAGTTGTTTGCCTGTTTTTTTGGGATGGATTCCGTCCTAATGTGTATGATTTTGAGGTCTGCTGCCAACTTACAAGGATGATTATGAGCTCCACTAGTTTAGTGTAATTGTTTAAGGTTTCTGTAGGTGTACGGCAATGGGAAAGGAGAATTCAGTAGATATGTTTCATTTCTACTACCGACGCATACTATTGGAGACTAGGCATGATCCCATTTGGCATATGAGTAGAGAGTTTTTTGTGAAGGAGGAAAGGGTTGCAGAATAGAGTTAAAATTAAAGGGGACTTTCATTTTCACTACAGTAGACCCAGCTATTTATGGGTAGTTAGTTCCAATATAATTTTACTGAGTGCATCAAATTTCCAGTTTATAAAACAGATGCTGGATGAGAAGTGTCAGAACAGGTAAGGAGATTATGTCCCACGTTGTCATTTAAGTTGAGTGTAGAACCTAGAGTGGAACGTTGGAAATAAATACTTTTTTTCGGGCAATGTAAAGGCAAATCATGCATTTGAAAAATAACTGGTAGACTGGTTTAGCGAACCCCAGGTTTATGAAAACAGCCTGCAGAATCTTGAGTCATCAGCTAATTCTCTGAGAACTAGCTTCTAAAAGTATATTTAAATCCAATGTAACATAATAGATATTCATTTCTGCTAAACAGACATGGTAGAAGAGCCTTGTAAGGATTGAACAGTGTTTAATAGGCCATTAAGATATGCTTGTAATGTTAGTACAGAGTGGATCTTAATAGCACTATTTAACCAATAGATGATGAGAGCTTCTTCATTTGAGCACAAGTCTGGTAAATGCTATAAGGCAAGATGAACCAGCCAATAGGCCATTTAAGACCTAATGCACTTCAGTGCAGCCAGGGAAGGTTTGCATGTATTCTTAAACCCATGGATGAAGATTGGCTGCCATGCATAACTGAGGCTTGTGTTAGTGCATCCTGCACTGCGGGATCTCAAGGACCTCCCTGGATTCAGGGTGCATGCCAGGTCTGATGCAAATTTGTCACCTTACAAGTGGGAAGATAGTGTGCTAAAGTGAAGATCCGGGACACTCATTTGAGCATAGTGGATGCCAATGTGAATGGTAGGCTGCTTGGGTGCACTGCTTAGAATTTGAGCTGGAGATCCCTAGAGCTCAGAGTTTTGAATGTGGTTTGGCAGGTAGGTTATGTACTGGAGAGTTTGGTGGGTTTGGAATCCCTTGAGGTATCCATGATTGGAAGTAGAGTGGAGTAGGACACTGTTGTGTGGGAGGAGAGATGGAGTCTGTGGTAGAGAGGCAGATAGTACAGGCAGGGTAGCTCTTAGGGAGTTTGGCTAGCTCCCGAATTTTATACATGGGAAACTGGTTAATTGCCTGTTAGTAGACACGCCCATGGGGAAGTCCTTTGATAATGGTGAGGTGGGCGGCAGAGCTTGTGGTAGTAGAAGCTTCCAGTAAGGTTAGAACGGGCATGCAGAGCCTTCTGAGTTGTTAGGAAGGATCCATCTGATAAGATGCATCTTGAATTTTTGTCCAGTTTTTGGAGGGACTCTATCCTCATAAGTATTAACCAGACAGGGGCTTTGGGGCTGCCAATGGGTCTCTGATAGTTGAGGCTGATGTCTAGACGATTTGCAGTGCAAGGTGGGAGTACCCCTTGAAGGGGTGCAGGGAAGGCTTGCCAGTCAAGTTGGCCAGAATTGCCTTGTAAAGTCAAAGAATGCGGGCCGATGTGCAAGCTGAGGTATGTTTATGATGGAAGCCATTACAGGAGTCTGATGTGTGGATGGCACGCCTGGAAAGTCTGCCGGGGCCCGATTTGACTAGCCAACATGTTTGGGATAATTGCATCCATAATCTCAGTGGAAAAGATGGAGGCTCATTTGGAGATCCATAGAGAGCTCTACTGACATTTGTGTCCAAAGGGGTTTGATTCTGGGACAGATTCCAAATGGATGTATGGAAACTGATTTTGGTTGGTTATCAAAGCCTTGGTAAGAGTGTAAAGGTTTGAATTATCATGAAGAAAGTGGTGAAAAGTTTAACAAGCCCAAGTTCGTTAAAGTATAGTATTAGGGTTTTGGACAGAAGTAAAGAGCAAGCAAAAAGGGGTGAAAACTGAAGGTAAGTTTACTGGGGAATTAAACAGTGAATTTTAAAGTATGCATGTTTTAAGCAAAGTAGATCATAACTTGAGTTTTTATCTGAGGTGTGAATCAGAGCATTTACCCTTTCAGAATCAATTTTATTCATGCCAACCTCCCTTATCTGAACAAATCATGATCTTGTACCTGGGCCACTTTTTGTGCTGTAGTTTAGGTCCTTTGAGCCATGCAGTTCTCTGTACTTGAAGTGACATCATGTAGATGAAGGGCCTTCAGATTGTGTTCCTTATTATCACTGCTCCTGGAAATTAGATGACAGTACTGGGCAAGTATTGTTAACTTGCCAGTTCAAATATTTGGTCCGATTCAGTGGGTATGTAATGCGATCGTGATTGGCCAAAGTGGAATGGCAAACTAGTATAATAGCATAATGCCCTGTATTCAGACCAGTCAGTTGCATCTTGGGTTGTACAGGGTTGGTAGTATCTATTGAGAGTGATGCGGGATGTGGGTAGTGGCCAACAGACAGTATGTTGAGTCTGAAGATTTAGGGTCATGGGATGACAGTGCGTAGGTGATCATCAAGTGGGTGGTTGTGCATTACATCAGCTGATGCCAGCTTACTTTGTTTTGCAACTGTGATATATAAGTGCAAGTTAATCTGGTGAATGAACAGCTTGCAGATTGACTGCATAATAGAGTCAGATGTGGCTTGCCTAAAGTATCCTGCTGCTGGATTTCCCACGGACCACAGATTTTAGTCCAGCTCATGATGACAGAGACCCTAGATGGATGGGACACGGGGTAGTGTGTGACTGATATAGCATGGTAATGCGATCAAGAGTTGCAGTCACTGATTAGTTAAAGGTTGGTTAAGAAACATATTGAGTCTGTGGTGGAAGGGCCGGGTGCCCCAATGGGTGAGCACCACGATGTAGACTGCTGCAGGATAACCTACAACTTGTTTAAATGTGTTCCTGAACTGAAATTGCCAGGATGGATGTGAATTGAAAAGTGTTGATGTAACATCTTGATGAAACCCCTGATATATTGGACCTAGTTGGTATGTCCAGTGTATGACCATGAGCTGTTGTCAATGGTGTTAATCTACTTGACTGTACATATAGGCTGGGGAAGGGTCAGTGGTTAGATTTGTTTTTGATACCAAGCGGGGAGGATGTCAACTGTGAGGATGGAACAAATGTATACTGTGCACCTATCAGGTTGAAGAGCATGACACAGTGTGAGAGAAAAGGTATGGAAACCTATACAAGAGAATACGGCTAGGTTGGAACCAAGAGTCAAATATGGGGCCTGAGCTTACATGAGGGACCTATGCTCATACACAAGTTCACAAAAAATACTTATAAGTTTGTAAATAACTTAGTAAATGGATTCTGATAATGGTTTTAGGTTGCATTCAAAATTCTGAAGCACTAAAAAGGACATTTTAAAAATGTTTTTAAGCGGGTTTCATCTACTAGATAAAGCATTCAGATAATTGTCAGGATAAGGAGGCTTATAGATTAGCTATTCAAAGTATTCTTCACAACTAATCGTGTTACATTAGAAAATTAGAACGTTCACTGGACAACAAAATTTACCTGGTTACAAAACATTATGTATATGAATAATATGGCTTACCTTAATACATAATGTTATACAAAATTAGGGCAGAGTAGACATGCCTTCTTGACAGAGATTGAGTATAATTCGATAAAACATCTAGACAAAATAATTCAAACTTTCACATAGTAGCTATGTGATAAGTATTGTAATCTGAAATAGTCTACTAAAAACCCCAACAAACATAACTAACCATGTAAATGGGTCAGATGAGAAGCGAAACATATTCGTGCAGTATTCCCTGCACATCCTGAAGTGTATACTTGGACTATTCAGATTAAGGATTTCCGGGATATGTGTGCTAATACATACATTCTCAAGCTGATGGGTTTATGCAGCTAACAATGAGGCGATCCTAGTAGTTTGCCATTATGGCTTAAACTTAGGAGGTGTCAAACTGCTCATATTCATCAGGATGATTAGACCCCAAACAGTTGCCAATGGAAATTTCTGAATAATGTAATGAATTGATGATGCAGCTTTACTAAAAATAAGGATACAGCATCTGGTTCCATTATTTATGAATCGCCAATGTTGATGAATACATTCTTGGTATTGATGTTAACATTCTGTGAAATCTAAACACAATATCTGCGCATAATATGGGCTACCTCACCCATATATTTGTTGTGTTCCTGGTAAGAGAAAAGTGAGCATTACATGACTGATGCTGAAAATGTAGTGCTACATACCACTGGATTTGAACCTAGGACTGTGTGTGGCAAAACGTACTGCATACAAAGCATTTAACAGACTGAGCTACTGAGGCTCTGCTAATTATTGAGAGACTGATACTAGCCTGATAATCACCTGGAACTATACTATGAATTGAGCATTATAAGTTACAGGACATTCCTCTGGCATTCTAGTATGTCCAGTGTATATCAGACTGCAGTGACATACTTAAGCAACTTGCAATGAAAAAGCTGTAGTTTAAAATCAACAGTGCTAGTGAACACATTTTATTGTTATTAGTTTGCAATATCTGTGAAGTCCACACACAGTATCTTCCCATGGACTGGGCTACCTCACCCATATACCTTTATTATCTGATGTCTGAGGAAGAGGTCTCAGTTCACAGTGAACTGATCAAGGAAGGACACTAAGGAAACTTCAGCTATAATATATAACATTAAGTATCCTGTTTTTTGTTTATTTTGTTCTTTATTTCTTTGTTATTTATAGCACTTTGTGTACTGTGTATTTTTCTAGCTAGTTTCACTGTGTGTGAGGTATTAGGAAATTGTCCACCTTTATTAAGCATCTGTTGGGTTGTTTGTTTCTGATAACTGGTTACAGTAAACTCTTTTTCTAGAGGCTTAGCTGTTTAAAACTTTCATTTAAAGGCTCACTGCTGCTTTTCAGCCGTGAAACATTTCTGCAGTTTGTTTCCCACCGTCCCTCCCTGCTGGTATAGTTTTTAGTGGGCTTTGCAGTTGCCCACCTAGTGTAAATTTGATCTGGGACCCTCCTCCCAGTCTAGTGTCATTACCTCATTCTACCCAGTACAGGAAGAACATTTGAGAAGGCCAAACAGCTTAGTTCCGGCTACTCCTTTCTCTCTTTCCTTTCTCTTCCACTAAAAAAAAAAATATCTGCTTTTACTGTATTTGTTTTTTCCTAATTATGCTTTTGCATCATCTTAAAAGTACTCAGTTGTATTTATTACTGCTTGGTGTAACTTATTCTAAGCCTTTTAGTTTAAGCACTTGGGCTTCAGACCAGTTGTTTTACATTAGGAAGGTCTGTGGGCTGCACTGTGGTGGCAGGACAGGTAGCTTACATCCTTCTAAGTTGGGAACTGCTGATTGAGGGCTCAGTGTCTGTTATTCTAAAAGTGTATTAGTTCTGCTTTAAGCACCAGGGCTTCAGGCCAGTTATTTTACATTAAGAAGGTTCATGGTCTGCACTCTTGTGGACTCTGCCCTTCTGAGCTGGGAATTTCTGGTTAAAGGCTTATAGTGCATGCATATCTGACAATGTAATTGGTACACCTTGTTTGCTGTAGCATAGACTAGATCCAGGCCTGCTGAATCTAGTTTTGTTTGTAGTGTTTTCCCCAAAAGCTAATTCCACCTAAAACATGGCTTTTCAGCTTCTGTGTCCAGTGATATCTGCATTGCTTACTGTACTTATTTCCTTGTTTCACTTGAAAGAAAGTTACTGTTTGTCATTTTGCATTTAAGTTACCTAGCACTTGCTCACTAAAGCAATTATATAAGTCAGCACTAAAAATTAAAAGCACTACACCCTCACAAACTCCCCTGGGACTTGCCCCCCATTGGCCTTTTTTTTCAATTATAAAGTAATTCCCAATACTATTCTAGCATGTCAAAGGTCAGTTGTCAATCTCCTCTCAGTCCAGCTGGTGAATCTGGGAATCTTGAGGCAATGTTACAACTGCCTCATGTACCAGACAACCCTCTCCTCCCAACAAATTCCAACACATGTGAGAGATGCAACCATATAGCCAAACTGGAGGCTAAGCTCTCTCAACTCAGTACTGGCGTAACCAGTCAGGAGGAGAAGGAAACCACACTCACTACAATTCCAGTCTCACATAGACCTACCACAACAGAACCAAACACATAAACACACAAAACATACTTGAAGTCAAATAAAATCTGCCTAAGCAGCAGAGACCTCCAAAGCAGACACCCAAGCAACGCTACCCCAAAACAAAACAGGGAAACATAGCTCACAAAGCCAGTGTGCCGAACAGTCACAGCCCTTAAGGCTAAACAACACACCTAATACACTTGTAATAGGTGACTCTATCATCAGGCACACTGCGCCCACTCACCAGGCTGAACAAGGAGAAGGTCACGGTAAGCTGCCTGTTGCGCTAGGATCCACATAACACAAGCACTCAGGTCACTCCAAGGCAAGTACAAATATGACTCAGTCATTGTCCATGCTGGTGTGAATGACCTGAGACGTACACCCTGGACTACATGAAAAGAGACATAGAGGAGCTCTCTGAGCATAGTAGAGCATGACCCTGACCTTGAGTAGCATCTTACCCTCACCAAGAATGATGCACATATGAAGACAAGATATCAATTTAAACAATTGGCTTAAGTATTGGTGTCATTCAAAGGGGATCCAATGCCTGTCAGCCTGGGATGACATGCTCTACAAGCCACGATGCTTGCTAGGGGCTTGCACCTGTCACCCTGGGCTTTGGATATTGGCAAAGGCTCTTGCTACCCCATAGTGCCTTTTTAGGCAAGGCTCAAAAGACAAACCCACCTCCATAGGTATCACAAGGGATAAGAAACTAAGAGTAATGCTACTCACGCCAGAAGTCTAAACCTCAAGATGCATGCACTCAAAACTCTCCTTAGCATGGAGAACATCGATATCTGTGCAGTAACAGAAACCTGGTTCAAGGCTGGGGCACCCCAGCACTACCAGGTTATACCTCATACCATGCTTTTAAAAACTTGGACCGAACCAAAAGGGGTATCAATTAAGTCAAAGATACCCACACCTCCAGGTTGGTGGCACAGCACGAAGCATCAGAGACTATCCATGTGCAACTAACAGTGGGTAAAACTGCCTTCCAGTTTATAGCCTGCTACAGACCACCCTCCCAAACCCAGGAACCCCACTCGGCCTTCTGAGAACACTGGAAAATATGTAGGTCTCTCCAAAAACCATTATATTGGGTGATTTAACTTGCCGAAACATAGACTGGGAGCATTACTCTAGCTCCAACACCCTAGCCCAAAGGTTCCTAGAATTTATAAACTCAAATGCTATGGAACAACTTGTTACCACTCCCTCAAGAGGGGAAAACATACTGGACCTGATCATCACCAACATGGGGACTCTATGCTCCAGACCAGAAGTGTATCCCTCACTGGTAAGATCAAACCATAAACTAATCTCACTGGATATTCACATCCCGACCCCACCCCATGCCAGAAAACCACAGTAAAAAACTTCCCTGAAGCAAATTTCACACTCCTCAAAACCGAGGTGGAATCCTTCAAAGCCCCCGGGCCTGTGGAAAATACGGCCCAGACCGCAGAATCCTTTATAAAGCATTCTATGAACACCTTCAGGAATGCATGGATCATGCAATCCCAAATAAAACCAAGACCCAATCCTCCAAAGGCAGGCCTGTCTGGTGGACCCCAGCCATAAACAAACTATACAATAGAAGGAGGAAGCTACTAAATGATAGAGCAAAATCCCAAAAGGGAAGGCATCTCTGATCAGTATTAGCAAAAACTACGGGCACTCATAAAATCGTCTAAGGCCAGCTTGAGAGAAAAATTGCACAGGACACTAAGGATAATCACAAGGCTTTCTTTAGTTATGTTAGGAACCTGGGTGGGAATTCCCAGATATGCTCAGAATTAGTCCAAAATGACAAAAATACACCAACCACAGACATTGCCAACATCCTAGCTGACAGGTTCAGAAACTTCCCCTCCCACCAAAGCTATTTTATCCCAGCAGAGTGCTGCCCCTGACATCTCAGATGCTCAGGTAGGCCCCTCTCCAAAGCAAAAACACAGCATCAATGGGACCAGCGGTGTCCCGGGCTGCATCCTACATGAACTCCAAGAAGAGCTAAACCCAAACTAAAACTACTGTTCAATCTCAGCCTTACTACAGGATATGTACCCAAAGAGTGGCGAGCAACAACAGTGGTCCCTCTCCACAAAGGGTTTGCCCCTCAAGGACTGGATATTGCTGTAGCTGATATTGGTCTCAGGTAGGCACATTCCCATCAATGGCCTTTATTTTAAAAAATAAGTTAGGGGACTGCCTAACAATGAACTGGAATCCAGTTCTGTAGGTCCCCTACTTAAAGGTCTGATTTTTCTTTGCAGACCAAGCTAGTCAGGCTTATGGGCGATAGCTTCCAGGATCCGTTGAGGCACCACCTTTGTGGAGAGGGACCACTGTTGCTGTACGCCACTCTTTGGGTACATATCCTGTAGTAAGGCAGAGATTGAACAGTAGTTTTATGTTTGGGTTTAGCTCTTCTTGGAGTTCATGTAGGATGCAGCCCGGACACCGTCTGGTCCCATTGATGCTGTGTTTTTTGCTTTAGAGAGGAGCTCTTACCTGAGCATCTGAGATGTCAGGGGCAGCACTCTGCTGGAATAGATATTTGCCCTTTGGTGGGAAGGGAGTTTGCTGAACCTGTCAGCTAGGATGTTGGCAATGTCTGTGGGTTCGGTGTATTTTTTGTCATTTTGGACTAATTCTGAGCATATCTGGGAATTCCCACCCAGGTTCCTAACATAACTAAAGAAAGCCTTGTGATTATCCTTAGTGTCCTGTGCAATTTTTCTCTTGAAGCTGGCCTTAGATGATTTTATGAGTGCCCGTAGTCTTTTGCTAATACTGATCAGAGATGCCTTCCCTTTTTGGGATTTTGCTCTATCATTTAGTAGCTTCCTCCTTCTATTGTATAGTTTGTTTATGGCTGGGGTCCACCAGACGGGACGTCTGCCTTTGGAGGATTGGGTCTTGGTTTTATTTGGGATTGCATGATCCATGTATTCCTGAAGGTGTTCATAGAATGCATTTATAAAGGATTCTGCGGTTGGGCAGATTTCCACAGGCCCGGGGGCTTTGAAGGATTCCACCTCGGTTTTGAGGAGTGTGAAATGTGCTTTAGAGAAGTTTTTCACTGTGGTTTTTCTGGACATGGGGTGGGGTCGGGATGTGAATATCCAGTGAGATTAGTTTATGGTCTGATCTTACCAGTGAGGGATACACTTCTGGTCTGGAGCATAGAGTCCCCATGTTGGTGATGATCAGGAGATAACCTTGGACAGTAACATGAGTTAAGCAATACCATTTGCAGGCCATTAGATTTGCTGGCTACAGCTATTACAGTGTTAAACTTGACAGCAGCAACCTTACCATAGACAATCAATGCATACAGCTCTACTGCAATGCTTTTGACAACACAATCCTGATGAGCAACATTTTTCTTACTGTTATTGGTATTGTTATTGTTTTATTGAAATACAGTCTTTATTGTTCATTTATTACACTACAGCTCTACAGCTCTAATTGCCCATTTATTACACTACAGTTTTTCTTGTATATACTTTATTGCAGTAAATGCTTTACTCTTTCTTGCTTATTGCATTACAGCTGGCATATTAAATCCATACTTACCATGCTCACTGAGCAACCTAGCCAGGCACCCAGCATGGAACATGACACTGGAAGCCCTCTCAGCTGCAGATGTTGGGAGAGAAGCACACCATTATGCATACCAGTTTTGCAGACATTCAGCTTTCATTTTGGTTAGACATAGGAAGACATACTTACATACTTATGGGGCATTCCCATCTCAAGCTTCATGGACCCGGGTTTCCAGGGTTCCCTCTTTCTCCTTTTTAGGTAATCAAAATGGTGACAACACTGCTCACATTTGTGGGGGATACCAGTAACACTGGTGAGTTCCCTGGCCAAATGGTCCCAGGCCTCTGCCTTAGACTTTGACCCCTGCAATCTGCCCTGCATCAGCTGGATTCATGGTTTTTAACAAGGAGCCTGACCATGACCCTGGACTCCTGAATGCCCCACCTCTGTGCCTGAAAGCATACACCTTTGCCAGCTCCACCAGCCATACCAATAAATGATTGAACTCCAATGACTGTTGCAGACTTCCCACCTATTGGGCTTAATATAGGCTGTTTTCCCACCTTTACACATCATTCAGCAACATTCAAAAAAGTGCACCACTTAGCAGCATGCAAACCAGCTAAGTGAAGCCAAACAGCATGAAAACTCACTATGAATCATGGTTTTAGCGAGGCTTTGCACAGTGCAAACACTGGTAGCCATTAGCATGTTTATGCACTGCTTAGCATGAATGAGCAGTGCTTAGCAGAGCGCAGCTGTGTCAAACTTCACAATAGTTTCATAAAATTAAAAAAATATATATTACATTCATTTACAGACATATTCTGTTTATTATAGACTCAAACCCAAGACCTACTACACATAAGACCGTGACTCTACCCATATAGCTAGTTAAATGCTAAAAAAACTAGTAAACCTTCACATATACTACTAGGCTATCTATTAGCATTGCTAAGCACCACACTGCATAACACAAACATGCTTAAACACACCTGTAAATAAATAATTAATTACATTTGATTTCTATTTTTAGATGTCTGGTAGTTATCAGCCATGTATGTACGAGCTCTGCTCAGCTTTGCTGCACTCTGTGCTGCACCTTGCAAACATACAGTATAAAAAATAAATAAATAATCATGATAATTAATTATATCAGGTTTGTATTTTTAGATGTCTGCCATGTGTCAGCTGTCTATATGTGAGCACAGCTTGGCACTGTTGCACTCTCCACCACGCAAACTTGCAGTAAAAAAAAAAATAAAAAAAAAAAAAACATAACACATCATAAACATGACATATTATACAGCTGACACACTTCACAACATTACAACAGTGGCGGGAGCATTACAGGGAGCCTTACACTCATCTGCAGCCATGGGTAGCCAGTACATCTCTACCTATACTGATTCAATATCCATGTTCCTCAGCTCTCCCTTGGCAACACGCCATCATTAATATGCATGGTGCATTGCCGAGGGGGAACTGTGGTCATGTACGTGGATACATTCCGTGTAGGCTCAACACTGTGCCTACATAAATTTTGTTAAATCCTGGGGAATGTATATGCACACTTATAACAACTGCATATTATATTAATATAGAATAATTACAGACTGTGAACTGTCAGTAGTGTAAAACAGCATATGCATAATTTTCTAGTTATGATGATAATGGTCATGTAAGAAAAGGCATATAAGATGATAGCTAATTTAGCAGCAAGGTTTCTGGATGATACTGGAGGTGTCCAATATAGGCAATGTTGGCTTCATGACAAAAGTGCAATGGACTAAGGATCAGCACTAAAATATGTAATCAGTCTCACCAGTGTCACCACAATATTGTAGGCCATTGTAGCTATTACAATCATTTTTATAGTGGGGCTCCCCTACACCCCAACTACCCTATTATATATATATATATATATATATATATATATATATATATATATATATATATATATATATATATATATATATACATAAAACTGACTCTGAGATTATCTTAGCTCAGAATGAAGGAAAACAACTCCAAAGTACTGAAATCTTGAGCTTCATACATACATAACCTATAACACTGACGTTGAGAGTCAGTTGTAACCAAGCATTCCACTAGTGTGGGAAGGACAAACAACAGAAAGCAAGCATAGCCCTGACAAGGACTTTTGCTAGGAAAATGCTCCTTCTGGGTGTTCCAGAACTATGGACTTCTGACCTGTGCTACTGATAGCTAATTTTCCCTTGAATGCAGCATATTGCTTCACATTTCCCTAGTCTCAAATAAAAGTGCAGGATTCCAGATGTTTTTCTTAAACAGATCTTTTATTTATCAGAATGATGACTGTTTAAATTGATTGCAAGTTACAACAGTCATGCTATATATCTATATATGTCTATCTATATCTATATATCTATATCTATATATACTTAGGGAACTCAAGGTGAAGTAGGTGAGTCTGGGGATGTGGGTTCTGAATGGCTATAATAACCATAATATGATTGGTTACAATTAACATGAGATAAATATCTGAAATTTAATAATCCATCTAGATTAACATAAAAGATTAGCTTTCTGCATACGGTACATTGATTGTACATTTCTGGCTTCACTTTAGAATGCCTTGACATTTCTACTCGGCATTCATAATGTTTGTTTGGTGGTCAATGAGTGATGCAAATGGGGTCTGGCCGTGTGGCACAAAGAAAGAAGTGGTGACTGCAAACCAGGTGAGCAAGCTTCAATTAGTGGCCTTGTCACTAGGAAAGCCTGGAAAAAAAGGTGTGGCCCACTTGCCTCTCCTGATGGGCAGGGAGGGATGCACATACTTGGGAACACACCAATGATGTAAGTTCCTTGATGGAGAGCAGGGCAAGCAACACTCATGTTTCAAAGGGAAAAGTGGAGCTGCTTGAGAGGAATACCCCTTGCTGAAATGAGGGGGTGTTCTTCACTGCAGCTTACTGCATGGTCCCACTCCGTGGTTTAAAATGTGTATGTAAGGGGATAGTGCATAACTGAAAAATCAAACACCCCAATGGCTGCTTGCTGTCTGAATAATTTACTACTATCCCAGTGAATGGGAATGAATGTGCTAATTAGCCAGGAGGGGCTAATGATTAATACAAAGAGTGGGAAATAAAAGGTAACAAAAAAATTTACTTCAAGATGAGACTGAATATTTATGAGTTAATATTCCAACTTTAGATATAACAAGCAGATGAGAGTAGTTTGGATAAAGTTCAGCCCTAGGATTATTTGTCTGATGATGACTCCAGTGACTGGTCTCTTGTTACTTCTTTCCAGCAAGCTAACCTGGGAATAAATAGGTTCATGGGTAACTACTAGGCTATCTGCCCTTGTCAGCCATTTTAAGGCTAGACAGTTTCCCTTTTTTTTGCTTGAATTAACCTATCCTGTCAGGTGTTAGATTGGGTTTGCCCATCCCATGGTCGAAAATTATATATTACCCCTAGTGAGAATAACTGGGATCATACCATAGATAATTTGAGGGGGACCCATGCATGGGATAAAGCATTTAGGGCTGCCTCTGTCCATTAGTAGTACAGGAGGTAGTCCTGGGGTAAATTTTCTATAACTCATTCGTAGATCCAAGTTACAATTGAATATGGACAGGGATGAGCTGTGGTATCCTTTGTGAGATATGATAAGCATTGCTTCATGCTTATTAACAGGTATATAAAATGAGGGCAGTAGTAGAAGCAATATGTTCTGAGGAAGCTTTGTTAATATACAAAGTGAAAGCGCGCTCAACTTGGATCCGTGTGGCTTTCGTTTTGTGACCTGAGCAGCATTGGCTTTTAAAACGTGGAATAAAAGATAAAAAGTGGTTTGAACGTTTTGTTTCGGTTCCAGGTTTCTGCCTTGGTTGGATTTCCTTGGTTTTGTGCACTTTTTTATTGTCCACATAAGATCCCAAATCCAAATAATAATCAATAGCAATGTCCTGCAGACTAAGTTGTTTACCTGGCTGGCAAATCAATAACAATGGTCTAGGAACTATGATGTTTCAGGTATTTTTAGATACAAACAGTTATACATCATAACAGTTTTCGGCCTTAACATCATCCTACAAATGTGTATGCTTTTCCCACTTTTATATTTGTTTGAATTTGGACTCATCCAGTAATGATTCATCACTCCAGAGTCTTACCCAAAGATATTGCATTAGCAGATGACAGCAAAGAGATCCATTTTATTGGGGTTTTATTCTTCTCAACATAGAACCTGATTTTTAGCACTGCAGTCTGTATCCCCTGGAGATCACAAACTTTCAGTGATGAAATTGTTAATTTTATCCTATCCTGTAAAACCGATGGACAAAAACCTTTATTATGGCTGTCATTGTTAATTTTATCCTATCCTGTAAAACCGATGGACAAAAACCTTTATTATGGCTGTCATGGAGGAAATAAAATATGTGAATGATCAATTCTGATGCAGTGTTGGTTTGCTTGTGATAACTATGCTACTAAGGATCTCATAAATTTTTGTGTTGTAGATGCCTTATGAGATGTTAACATCGCTGTCACATTTCCTTACCTTATGCCTTTTGGGACAGTAACTCTCAACTGCATAGTAAAAGAAATCTGGACAAAGCCAAAAATAATGATGGGGGGACAAAGGCCCAAACTAGGGACAGATTTTCAATATTGCTCTTATTAACTTAGAAAGATGCTAGTATAAAAGGATTAATGTCGGCATGCATTTTCTGATGAAAATTAAGTCTGAAACTCAAATGTATGCCATCATTTAGTACTTTCAATCTTCAGTGATTTTTTCAGAAAAAACACAAATGTTATGAGCAACAAACCAAAACTATGAGGCAAAGTCTGGACATTCTGCGGAAATCTGGAGAGTTGAGAGGTATTTTCAGGACACCATAATCTTCTGCCACAATAAGGCGGGCTGACCTAGTATATTGTCCGGTGCTGAAGTATCAGATTTAAACGTCCTTCTGTTGAACACACCAGGCTGTGAGTTTCAGATGTTGTGTGGATGATATTTTTTTTTCATTTCCTGTTATGCATTTTACTTAGAATGTAATTTTGCAAAAAAGTTTTCGTATGTCTGTGGGTAGAGGTTGTGAATGAAGATTGTCCCCAGGCTATCCACCTTCCCAGTTAAGAAAACCATAAACAAAGAACTACATTCTTAGGTAAGCTGCTCTTAGTGACCATTTAAGCCTAACCAATTTCCCTTACAGAGATGAGA
Organism: Protopterus annectens; assembly: GCF_019279795.1. Taxonomy (NCBI): domain Eukaryota; kingdom Metazoa; phylum Chordata; order Ceratodontiformes; family Protopteridae; genus Protopterus; species Protopterus annectens. The sequence continues at coordinate 57,936,534 of NC_056743.1, read as the reverse complement.
ATTAAACCTTAGCAGGGTATTTCTATGCTATAGGATAGGGATTCAGAATACAATTGTCAGGGCTTAGTGAGGGAGAGCAGTGTGAAAGTAGAATGTTCAGAGTTAGGTTCAGTAAGTAGTTCTATTACAGGAAGCTAGGGGCAGCTAGGTTTACTTAAGAAAATATAGAGGGAGCCAGCTTACTATGGGGGACAGACTAGAGGTGCCTTTAGACCCAGGTCAGCAGAAAACAGTATGTAGTATTATAATATAGTATAGGTCTTAACCTTAGTCAAAGGTGGGTTGGATTCCAGATAGATGGTTTGTGGGCACAGTGTTCAGGATAGCTTCTTTCAGATAGGAGATTCTTTTGAAAGTTATTTAGAGGGGGTCTACTAGAAATAAAACATACATAAGGAGGCATTTATAATTAGCCATTCACAACATTCACATAATCTAGCATATTTTTCCAAAATAAAGTTACTTTAACAAAATATGTTAATATTAAATTGTAATAATAAATAACAGTAATAAATAAATGAAAATATGGGGTGGGGAGAGAGAGAGAAACATTCCATTGCTGACATTGCAGATTATATCCCTGAAAACACTGAAATATATACTCTTCAGGTCTGTAGTGTCAGGATTGAGTACAGTGACTACTGTTCTCCTATAACTGATGTAGCATATACATACCTCTCAAGCTGTTAGCATGGGTCAGTATGAGCCAAGCAGAAACAAATGCAGGTCCCGCCACTACACAGAAGAGTTTCACATAATGTGGACTTATATAACTACCCAGGTTTTCCGTAAACAGATTTGGTAATACATTACATTTCAGGTAATGATTTTATCTGCTAATCATTTGACAGATGGATTAGGTAGTTTTAAGAAATTGTGAGACTTGAGAGGCCGTCATGCCTTAACTGGCAAGCATGGGGGTAGAACCCAATAGCTGTGACTGAAGGGGACATCTGCAAATAATGTAATAATTGACTGCAGCAACTTAGTACAAACATGCAAGGGATACAGCCATACTAGGATTACGCAGCTTTATTTATGAATCGCCAATGTTGATGAATACATTCTTGGTATTGATGTTAACATTCTGTGAAATCTAAACACAATATCTGCGCATAATATGGGCTACCTCACCCATATATTTGTTGTGTTCCTGGTAAGAGAGAAAATGTGAGCATTACATGACTGATGCTGAAAATGTAGTGCTACATACCACTGGATTTGAACCTAGGACTGTGTGTGGCAAAATGTACTGCATACAAAGCATTTAACAGACTGAGCTACTGAGGCTCTGCTAATTATTGAGAGACTGATACTAGCCTGATAATCACCTGGAACTATACTATGAATTGAGCATTATAAGTTACAGGACATTCCTCTGGCATTCTAGTATGATTACAGTGTTATACTAGACTGCAGTGACATACTTGTAATGCAACCATACTGCAGACATGAAAAAAGCTGTAGTTTAAAATCAACAGTGCTAGTGAACACATTTTATTGTTATTAGTTTGCAATATCTGTGAAGTCCACACACAGTATCTTCCCATGGACTGGGCTACCTCACCCATATACCTTTATTATCTGATGTCTGAGGAAGAGGTCTCAGTTCACAGTGAACTGATCGAAGGAAGGACACTGAGGAAACTCGGAGCTATAATATATAACATTAAGTATCCTGTTTTTTGTTTATTTTGTTCTTTATTTCTTTGTTATTTATAGCACTTTGTGTACTGTGTATTTTTCTAGCTAGTTTCACTGTGTGTGAGGTATTAACTGGAAATTGTCCACCTTTATTAAGCATCTGTTGGGTTGTTTGTTTCTGATAACTGGTTACAGTAAACTCTTTTTTTCTAGAGGCTCCTTTAGCTGTTTAAAACTTTCATTTAAAGGCTCACTGCTGCTTTTCAGCTGTGAAACATTTCTGCAGTTTGTTTCCCACCGTCCCTCCCTGCTGGTATAGTGTTTTTATAGTTGGTGGCTTTGCAGTTGCCCACCCCTAGTGTAAATTTGATCTGGGACCCTCCTCCCAGTCTAGTGTCATTACCTCATTCTACCCAGTACAGGAAGAACATTTGAGAAGGCCAAACAGCTTAGTTCCGGCTACTCCTTTCTCTCTTTCCTTTCTCTCTTTCCACTAAAAAAAAAAAAAAATTATCTGCTTTTACTGTATTTGTGTTTTTTCCTACTTTATTTTGCTTTTGCATCATCTTAAAAGTACTCAGTTGTATTTATTACTGCTTGGTGTAACTTATTCTAAGCCTTTTAGTTTAAGCACTTGGGCTTCAGACCAGTTGTTTTACATTAGGAAGGTCTGTGGGCTGCACTGTGGTGGCAGGACAGGTAGCTTACATCCTTCTAAGTTGGGAACTGCTGATTGAGGGCTCAGTGTCTGTTATTCTAAAAGTGTATTAGTTCTGCTTTAAGCACCAGGGCTTCAGGCCAGTTATTTTACATTAAGAAGGTTCATGGTCTGCACTCTTGTGGGAGAAGAGGCTGGACTCTGCCCTTCTGAGCTGGGAATTTCTGGTTAAAGGCTTATAGTGCCTGCATATTTGAACTATCTCTTACTGTAATTGGTACACCTTGTTTGCTGTAGCATAGACTAGATCCAGGCCTGCTGAATCTAGTTTTGTTTGTATGCTTATTTCCCTGAAAAGCTAATTCCACCTAAAACATGGCTTTTCAGCGCTTCTGTGGCTCCCTAGTGATATCTGCATTGCTTACTGTACTTATTTCCTTGTTTCACTTGAAAGAAAGTTACTGTTTGTCATTTTTGCATTTAAGTTACCTAGCACTTGCTCACTAAAGCAATTATATAAGTCAGCACTAAAAAATTAAAAGCACTACACCCTCACAAACTCCCCCTGGAGTACCTTGCTCCCCATTGGCCATTTTTTTCAATTATAAAGTAATTCCCAATACTATTCTAGCATGTTCAAAGGTCAGTTGTCAATCTCCTCTCCAGTCCAGCTGGTGAATCTGGGAATCTTGAGGCAATGTTACAACTGCCTCATGTACACAGACAACCCTCTCCTCCTCCCAACAAATTCCAACACATGTGAGAGATGCAACCATATAGCCAAACTGGAGGCTAAGCTCTCTCAACTCAGTACTGGCGTAACCAGTCAGGAGGAGAAGGAAACCACACTCACTACAATTCCAGTCTCACATAGACCTACCACAACAGCAAACCAAACACATAAACACACAAAAACATACTTGAAGGCTCTAAATAAAAATCTGCCTAAGCAGCAGAGACCTCCAAAGCAGACACCCAAGCAACCGCTACCCCAAAACAAAACACGTGCAACACATAGCTCACAAAGCCAGTGTGCCGAACAGTCACAGCCCTTAAGGCTAAACAACACACCTAATATACTTGTAATAGGTGACTCTATCATCAGGCACACTGACGTCCCACTCACCAGGCTGAACAAGGAGAAGGTCACGGTAAGCTGCCTGTTGAGCGCTAGGATCTGCCACATAACACAAGCACTCAGGTCACTCCAAGGCAAGTACAAATATGACTCAGTCATTGTCCATGCTGGTGTGAATGACCTGAGACGTACCACCCTGGACTACATGAAAAGAGACATAGAGGAGCTCTCTGAGCATGTAGCCCAGGCCGGTATGACCCTGACCTTGAGTAGCATCTTACCCTCACCAAGAATGATGCAACAGTATGAAGACAAGATTATCAATTTCAACAATTGGCTTAAGTATTGGTGTCATTCAAAGGGGATCCAATGCCTGTCAGCCTAGGATGACATGCTCTACAAGCCACGATGCTTCGCTAAGGACGGCTTGCACCTGTCACCCCTGGGCTTTCGGATATTGGCAAAGGCTCTTGCTACCCCCATAGTGCCTTTTTTAGGCAAGGCTCAAAAGACAAACCCACCTCCATAGGTATCACAAGGGATAAGAAACTAAGAGTAATGCTACTCAACGCCAGAAGTCTAAACTTCAAGATGCATGCACTCAAAACTCTCCTTAGCATGGAGAACATCGATATCTGTGCAGTAACAGAAACCTGGTTCAAGGCTCTCGAGAGCACCCCAGCACTACCAGGTTATACCTCATACCATGCTTTTCGGCCCCAAAACTTGGACGAACCACAAAAGAGGGAGTATCAATATTCGTCAAAGATACCCACACCTCCAGGTTGGTGGCACAGCACGAAGCATCAGAAACTATCCATGTGCAACTAACAGTGGGTAAAACTGCCTTCCAGTTTATAGCCTGCTACAGACCACCCTCCCAAACCCAGGAACCCCACTCGGCCTTTCTGAGAACACTGGAAAATATGAAGGTCTCTCCAAACACCATTATATTGGGTGATTTCTACTACCCAAACATAGACTGGGAGCATTACTCTAGCTCCAACACCCTAGCCCAAAGGTTCCTAGAATTTATAAACTCAAATGCTATGGAACAACTTGTTACCACTCCCACAAGAGGGGAAAACATACTGGACCTGATCATCACCAACATGGGGACTCTATGCTCCAGACCAGAAGTGTATCCCTCACTGGTAAGATCAGACCATAAACTAATCTCACTGGATATTCACATCCCGACCCCACCCCATGTCCAGAAAACCACAGTGAAAAACTTCTCTAAAGCAAATTTCACACTCCTCAAAACCAAGGTGGAATCCTTCAAAGCCCCCGGGCCTGTGGATAATAATGCCCAGACCTTAAAATCCTTTATAAACGCATTCTATGAACACCTTCAGGAATGCATGGATCATGCAATCCCAAATAAAACCAAGACCCAGTCCTCCAAAGGCAAGCGTCCTGTCTGGTGGACCCCAGCCATAAACAAGCTATACAATAGAAGGAGGAAGCTACTAAATGATAGAGCAAAATCCCAAAAAGGGAAGGCATCTCTGATCAGTATTAGCAAAACTACGGGCACTCATAAAATCGTCTAAGGCCAGCTTGAGAGAAAAATTGCACAGGACACTAAGGATAATCACAAGGCTTTCTTTAGTTATGTTAGGAACCTGGGTGGGAATTCCCAGATATGCTCAGAATTAGTCCAAAATGACAAAAAATACACCAAACACACAGACATTGCCAACATCCTAGCTGACAGGTTCAGCGCAAACTTCTCCCCCCCTCCCTACCAAAAGAGCTAATATCTATCCCAGCAGAGTGCTGCCCCCCTGACATCTCAGATGCTCAGGTAAGGGCTGCCCTCTCCAAAGCAAGAAACACAGCATCAATGGGACCAGACGGTGTCCCGGGCTGCATCCTACATGAACTCCAAGAAGAGCTAAACCCAAACCTAAAACTACTGTTCAATCTCAGCCTTACTACAGGATATGTACCCAAAGAGTGGCGTACAGCAACAGTGGTCCCTCTCCACAAAGGTGGTGCCTCAGCGGATCCTGGAAACTATCGCCCCATAAGTCTCACTAGCTTGGTCTGCAAAGCTATGGAAAGGATCATCATGGACCTTATAAATAAAGATATTGGGGACCTGCAGACACTGGATCCTACCCAGTTCGACTTTGTTAAGGGCAGATCCTGCCTCTTGAACCTGGTCGATTTCTTTGAAGCAGTCACCAAGGCCGTTGACAAGGGAAGGTGGTCCACACAGCCTACCTGGACTTCAAAGCCTTTGATACAATACCCCACTCGGGCATTATAGATAAGCTCACCAGCTTAAATATAAACCCCTATGTCACTAGATGGGTTGCAAACTGGCTCAAGGACAGAACCCACATGGTTAGAATAGCTGGAGCCATGTCAGACTCCAAACCAGTTACAAGTGGCGTCCCACAAGGCTCAGTCCTGGGACCTCTCTTGTTCGGTATATATTTCTCGGAGGTACAGGCCAACATGGAAGGACTGTGGCTGACCAAGTTCACAGATAACTGCAAACTGGGCACCATAATAGACTCTCCAGCCGACACAAGCATCCTCCATAACGGCCTCATAGAAACAGACAACTGGTGCCAGAGCCATAGCCTCAATCTACGCCAAAAGTGTATAGTCATCCCCTTTGGCAAAAACAAAGTGCCCACAAATTACCACATAGGTGGTAATCCAGTAAGTACAGAAGAAGTAATTAGGGACCTGGGGACCCAAGTTGATAGCAATCTCTCATTTGATAACCACGTGGCCAAAGTGGTTAGAAAAACATTTTATATAGCCCACCTAATCATGAAGGGATTCACATCTAGATCAGGGGAGGTCATCATGCCTCTTTACTCATCCCTCATCAGGCCCATAATTGAGTACAATTCCCCTTTTGGGATGTACCTTACCAGACACCTGCAGCAACTGGAAAGACCCCAAAAGTACCTCACCAAGAGGATCAAGGGGCTCAAACAGATGCCGTATGCTGCCCGGTTAAAGAAACTCCAGCTCTTCTCAGTGGCATACCGCCTGCTCAGAGGCGATCTGTGCCTGACATATAAAGCCATGTCCAACCCGGAATTAATGGACATGCTGCACCTCAGAAAATCCAAATCCCATCGAGCTACGCTCGAGGGACTTGAACCTCAGCACTGAAATAAATAGGACATGCTGGAGGGACAGATTCATAACCCAGAGGCTCCCTTCACTCTGGAATAAAATCCCAGTCCAGGTTAGGCAGAGTCCCTCATTGACTCTCTTCAAGAGGAATCTTGATGAGTGGATGGGAGATCGTAGGTTTACCCCGGGTATCACTTCTGTGTCACTGTTAGACAGAGGCACAGTATACTAATCTTGAAAAAGGGCATAGCAAAATTAATTTAATATGGGTGGCGAAAGCCATACACACTCTGGCTAGGCTTATAAATGCCCTAGGGCAGATAGCCTAGTATTAACCTATGAACCTATGAACCTATGAGAGAGCATTGTGTGACCAATACTGACCTGGAGATAACCTTGGACAGTAACATGAGTTAAGCAATACCATTTGCAGGCCATTAGATTTGCTGGCTACAGCTATTACAGTGTTAAACTTGACAGCAGCAACCTTACCATAGACAATCAATGCATACAGCTCTACTGCAATGCTTTTGACAACACAATCCTGATGAGCAACATTTTTCTTACTGTTATTGGTATTGTTATTGTTTTATTGAAATACAGTCTTTATTGTTCATTTATTACACTACAGCTCTACAGCTCTAATTGCCCATTTATTACACTACAGTTTTTCTTGTATATACTTTATTGCAGTAAATGCTTTACTCTTTCTTGCTTATTGCATTACAGCTGGCATATTAAATCCATACTTACCATGCTCACTGAGCAACCTAGCCAGGCACCCAGCATGGAACATGACACTGGAAGCCCTCTCAGCTGCAGATGTTGGGAGAGAAGCACACCATTATGCATACCAGTTTTGCAGACATTCAGCTTTCATTTTGGTTAGACATAGGAAGACATACTTACATACTTGTGGGGCATTCCCATCTCAAGCTTCATGGACCCGGGTTTCCAGGGTTCCCTCTTTCTCCTTTTTAGGTAATCAAAATGGTGACAACACTGCTCACCTTTGTGGGGGATACCAGTAACACTGGTGAGTTCCCTGGCCAAATGGTCCCAGGCCTCTGCCTTAGACTTTGAGCCCTGCAATCTGCCCTGCATCAGCTGGATTCATGGTTTTTAACAAGGAGCCTGACCATGACCCTGGACTCCTGAATGCCCCACATCTGTGCCTGAAAGCATACACCTTTGTCAACTCCACCAGCCATACCAATAAATGATTGAACTCCAATGACTGTTGCAGACTTCCCACCTATTGGGCTTAATATAGGCTGTTTTCCCACCTTTACACATCATTCAGCAACATTCAAAAAAGTGCACCACTTAGCAGCATGCAAACCAGCTAAGTGAAGCCAAACAGCATGAAAACTCACTATGAATCATGGTTTTAGCGAGGCTTTGCACAGTGCAAACACTGGTAGCCATTAGCATGTTTATGCACTGCTTAGCATGAATGAGCAGTGCTTAGCAGAGCGCAGCTGTGTCAAACTTCACAATAGTTTCATAAAATTAAAAATATATATTACATTCATTTACAGACATATTCTGTTTATTATAGACTCAAACCCAAGACCTACTACACATAAGACCGTGACTCTACCCATATAGCTAGTTAAATGATAAAAAACTAGTAAACCTTCACATATACTACTAGGCTATCTATTAGCATTGCTAAGCACCACACTGCATAACACAAACATGCTTAAACACACCTGTAAATAAATAATTAATTACATTTGATTTCTATTTTTAGATGTCTGGTAGTTATCAGCCATGTATGTACGAGCTCTGCTCAGCTTTGCTGCACTCTGTGCTGCACCTTGCAAACATACAGTATAAAAATAAATAAATAATCATGATAATTAATTATATCAGGTTTGTATTTTTAGATGTCTGCCATGTGTCAGCTGTCTATATGTGAGCACAGCTTGGCACTGTTGCACTCTCCACCACGCAAACTTGCAGTAAAAAAAAAAATAAAAAAAAAAAAACATAACACATCATAAACATGACATATTATACAGCTGACACACTTCACAACATTACAACAGTGGCGGGAGCATTACAGGAGCCTTACACTCATCTGCAGCCATGGGTAGCCAGTACATCTCTACCTATACTGATTCAATATCCATGTTCCTCAGCTCTCCCTTGGCAACACGCCATCATTAATATGCATGGTGCATTGCCGAGGGGGAACTGTGGTCATGTACGTGGATGCATTCCGTGTAGGCTCAACACTGTGCCTACATAAATTTTGTTAAATCCTGGGGAATGTATATGCACACTTATAACAACTGCATATTATATTAATATAGAATAATTACAGACTGTGAACTGTCAGTAGTGTAAAACAGCGTATGCATAATTTTCTAGTTATGATGATAATGGTCATGTAAGAAAAGGCATATAAGATGATAGCTAATTTAGCAGCAAGGTTTCTGGATGATACTGGAGGTGTCCAATATAGGCAATGTTGGCTTCATGACAAAAGTGCAATGGACTAAGGATCAGCACTAAAATATGTAATCAGTCTCACCAGTGTCACCACAATATTGTAGGCCATTGTAGCTATTACAATCATTTTTATAGTGGGGCACCCCTACACCCCAACTACCCCGCTATATATATATATATATATATATATATATATATATATATATATATATATATATATATATATATATATATATATATATATACTGACTCTGAGATTATCTTAGCTCAGAATGAAGGAAAACAACTCCAAAGTACTGAAATCTTGAGCTTCATACATACATAACCTATAACACTGACGTTGAGAGTCAGTTGTAACCAAGCATTCCACTAGTGTGGGAAGGACAAACAACAGAAAGCAAGCATAGCCCTGACAAGGACTTTTGCTAGGAAAATGCTCCTTCTGGGTGTTCCAGAACTATGGACTTCTGACCTGTGCTACTGATAGCTAATTTTCCCTTGAATGCAGCATATTGCTTCACATTTCCCTAGTCATCAAATTAAAGTGCAGGATTCCAGATGTTTTTCTTAAACAGATCTTTTATTTATCAGAATGATGACTGTTTAAATTGATTGCAAGTTACAACAGTCATGCTATATATCTATATATGTCTATCTATATCTATATATCTATATCTATATATACTTAGGGAACTCAAGGTGAAGTAGGTGAGTCTGGGGATGTGGGTTCTGAATGGCTATAATAACCATAATATGATTGGTTACAATTAACATGAGATAAATATCTGAAATTTAATAATCCATCTAGATTAACATAAAAGATTAGCTTTCTGCATACGGTACATTGATTGTACATTTGTGGCTTCACTTTAGAATGCCTTGACATTTCTACTCGGCATTCATAATGTTTGTTTGGTGGTCAATGAGTGATGCAAATGGGGTCTGGCCGTGTGGCACAAAGAAAGAAGTGGTGACTGCAAACCAGGTGAGCAAGCTTCAATTAGTGGCCTTGTCACTAGGAAAGCCTGGAAAAAAAGGTGTGGCCCACTTGCCTCTCCTGATGGGCAGGGAGGGATGCACATACTTGGGAACACACCAATGATGTAAGTTCCTTGATGGAGAGCAGGGCAAGCAACACTCATGTTTCAAAGGGAAAAGTGGAGCTGCTTGAGAGGAATACCCCTTGCTGAAATGAGGGGGTGTTCTTCACTGCAGCTTACTGCATGGTCCCACTCCGTGGTTTAAAATGTGTATGTAAGGGGATAGTGCATAACTGAAAAATCAAACACCCCAATGGCTGCTTGCTGTCTGAATAATTTACTACTATCCCAGTGAATGGGAATGAATGTGCTAATTAGCCAGGAGGGGCTAATGATTAATACAAAGAGTGGGAAATAAAAGGTAACAAAAATTTACTTCAAGATGAGACTGAATATTTATGAGTTAATATTCCAACTTTAGATATAACAAGCAGATGAGAGTAGTTTGGATAAAGTTCAGCCCTAGGATTATTTGTCTGATGATGACTCCAGTGACTGGTCTCTTGTTACTTCTTTCCAGCAAGCTAACCTGGGAATAAATAGGTTCATGGGTAACTACTAGGCTATCTGCCCTTGTCAGCCATTTTAAGGCTAGACAGTTTCCCTTTTTTTTGCTTGAATTAACCTATCCTGTCAGGTGTTAGATTGGGTTTGCCCATCCCATGGTCGAAAATTATATATTACCCCTAGTGAGAATAACTGGGATCATACCATAGATAATTTGAGGGGGACCCATGCATGGGATAAAGCATTTAGGGCTGCCTCTGTCCATTAGTAGTACAGGAGGTAGTCCTGGGGTAAATTTTCTATAACTCATTCGTAGATCCAAGTTACAATTGAATATGGACAGGGATGAGCTGTGGTATCCTTTGTGAGATATGATAAGCATTGCTTCATGCTTATTAACAGGTATATAAAATGAGGGCAGTAGTAGAAGCAATATGTTCTGAGGAAGCTTTGTTATTATACGAAGTGAAAGCGCGCTCAACTTGGATCTGTGTGGTTTTCGTTTTGTGACCTGAGCAGCATTGGCTTTTAAAACGTGGAATAAAAGATAAAAAGTGGTTTGAACGTTTTGTTTCGGTTCCTGGTTTCTGCCTTGGCTGGATTTTCTTGGTTTTGTGCACTTTTTTATTGTCCACATAAGATCCCAAATCCAAATAATAATCAATAGCAATGTCCTGCAGACTAAGTTGTTTACCTGGCTGGCAAATCAATAACAATGGTCTAGGAACTATGATGTTTCAGGTATTTTTAGATACAAACAGTTATACATCATAACAGTTTTCGGCCTTAACATCATCCTACAAATGTGTATGCTTTTCCCACTTTTATATTTGTTTGAATTTGGACTCATCCAGTAATGATTCATCACTCCAGAGTCTTACCCAAAGATATTGCATTAGCAGATGACAGCAAAGAGATCCATTTTATTGGGGTTTTATTCTTCTCAACATAGAACCTGATTTTTAGCACTGCAGTCTGTATCCCCTGGAGATCACAAACTTTCAGTGATGAAATTGTTAATTTTATCCTATCCTGTAAAACCGATGGACAAAAACCTTTATTATGGCTGTCATTGTTAATTTTATCCTATCCTGTAAAACCGATGGACAAAACCTTTATTATGGCTGTCATGGAGGAAATAAAATATGTGAATGATCAATTCTGATGCAGTGTTGGTTTGCTTGTGATAACTATGCTACTAAGGATCTCATAAATTTTTGTGTTGTAGATGCCTTATGAGATGTTAACATCGCTGTCACATTTCCTTACCTTATGCCTTTTGGGACAGTAACTCTCAACTGCATAGTAAAAGAAATCTGGACAAAGCCAAAAATAATGATGGGGGACAAAGGCCCAAACTAGGGACAGATTTTCAATATTGCTCTTATTAACTTAGAAAGATGCTAGTATAAAAGGATTAATGTCGGCATGCATTTTCTGATGAAAATTAAGTCTGAAACTCAAATGTATGCCATCATTTAGTACTTTCAATCTTCAGTGATTTTTCAGAAAAAACACAAATGTTATGAGCAACAAACCAAAACTATGAGGCAAAGTCTGGACATTCTGCGGAAATCTGGAGAGTTGAGAGGTATTTTCAGGACACCATAATCTTCTGCCACAATAAGGCGGGCTGACCTAGTATATTGTCCGGTGCTGAAGTATCAGATTTAAAAGTCCTTCTGTTGAACACACCAGGCTGTGAGTTTCAGATGTTGTGTGGATGATATTTTTTTTTCATTTCCTGTTATGCATTTTACTTAGAATGTAATTTTGCAAAAAAGTTTTCGTATGCCTGTGGGTAGAGGTTGTGAATGAAGATTGTCCCCAGGCTATCCACCTTCCCAGTTAAGAAAACCATAAACAAAGAACTACATTCTTAGGTAAGCTGCTCTTAGTGACCATTTAAGCCTAACCAATTTCCCTCACAGAGATGAGAATTAAACCTTGTACCTTGTCTCAAAGGTACACACATTAAGCATTATACTAAGTCCAACCCTTCTTGAGTGAGGTGGTTCAGTAAAAATTGCAATAGAACTCACAGACTGTTGTCTGCTACTGCAATCAGAATCCGAATCAGGCTGATAGAGTCAGAATCATTTAAGATGAGATGTTGCTAAGACCAAAAAGTGTTACAATGTGTACTATCAATTGTACTAACCTCATTTATGTTGTCTAACACTCTGGGTGTCAAAATAATAGGTAGAAAATAGTATAAGGTCCCTTTGAACCAGTTCCACTAAAAAAATAGTACACTTCTGTTTGCTAAATGCTTTTGCGTCCTTAAAACAAACATTTTCTTGTTACTCTTGCTTACTGCCATTAAAATGAGTGGCAATGAGCCTCATTTGACTTCTAGTTATAGGAAAGTCTGTGGAATAATGGACCACATTATGCTCTCAATGTATGTGCAGCCAATGAAGCTACACAAGAAAATATAGAGTACAAAACTGTCTTCACAGATTTAAGCTGCACACCCTCTTAGGCAATATTTGAAGACAAGGAGGGAGGCCAAGCAGTCAGATATGGTACTCAGGTGTGGAAAATACACTTGAATAAGCTTCTGGACATGTCCATTTCTATTTGAAGAATGACACCCCTGATCAGGGCTACCATGATTGTAAGGAATAGGGCAATTTTTCATAAATCTATGGCTAACAAACTTATAAAACTGTTTGAAACAAGTGCTTTTCTTGTTCTGCAGGAAGTAGAAGGATATATTTCCATAACACTATGAGCTAGTGGAAAGACATTAAATTCAGTAACAGAAATGTAAACAATGCCTTTCAGAATATGAACAAATTCACACACACACACACACAATAAAGAACACATTTTAGACACATACTCTTTAATACTTTCTTAGACTGATTATCTACAAAGGGTAAATCTGCCTTGTTTCCCTAGATCAGTTTCGACAAATTGAAATGTATAGGTGCACAACACTATCTAGCAATCTACACATATGTATTTCCTGCACAGCTCTTCAGGATAAATTTCAATGTATGGAGACTATGCTTTCTTTATTAACCAAGCCTCCTAAGTAAACAGCAGAGATTCTACCCCCCCCCCCAAAATCATACTTACATGTGGCACCAATACTCTCCCCAGTGGGTAGCACCAAGCTGTACTACTAAGGAACCGTCAGGCTATGAATCAGAACACAGCTACCAGTAAGCAAGCTGCCCCGTATAACACTGCATACAAGGCAACTTCTCTATGAATCCTAGCATGTTCTGATGTCATTAATAGCTTGATCTTGTTATTAAAGCAGGGGGAAACATTTTGGAATCATGGCTTGGTTTTGCTTTTTTATTTTTCCTTTTTTGTTAGTCCCAATAGGCTATTGGCTCCTTTTCAGGAGACCTAAAGTGGTATTTACACTCCTTCTTCTTCTTCTTTTGGCTTTTCCCGGTTAGGGGTCGCCACAGTGGATCAACTGTCTGCTCATGATTGGCAGTGGAGTTTTACAGTGTTGAGTTGCCAGCCCGGCACTCAACCTTCCACAGAAGGCACACACATGCACACACTTACTCCTAGGGCCAATTTGGAGTGTTCAATCCACCTACTGCATGTCTTTGGGATATGGAAGGAAACCGGAGCACCCAGAGGAAACCCTTGTGACCACAGAGAGGACATGCAGACTCCGCACAGAAGGCACCCCAGCTGAGAATCGAACCGGAGAACCTCTTGCTGTGAGGTGGCAATGCTAACTGCTGCACCGCTGCGGCCGCCCCTGAAGTGGTATTTACACTACTAGGATTAATTTGGCTAGGGCATCTGGGAACGTCCACAGTCTTTCAATAAGTGCCATGGGATCCTTTAGATGTGACCTTGGTTTAAGCACTCAGGAGTGCAGCACCCCTCCTTATGCAAAATCTTAGTTGTTTGCTTATATTTTTGCTAACTGAGTAGGTAGACAGCCTGGGGACAATTTTCAGTCACAGCCTGTACCCACAGCCAGAAGAAAATATTTTTTTAATTACATTTTAAATAAAATGTTTAACAGGAAATGTAAAAAAAAGATAATCACCCCCCCCCCACACACACACACACACCATCTGAAGCTCACAGTGCCAGCAATCCCTCTACCTGGTATGAGAATAGAACCCACAGCCTACTGTATGAAAGGCAAGTGGGCTTCCTGTTGAAGCAATGACACTGACTAATTTTGTTATGAGACAGTCTGTTTATAGTTCCAAAATATATGCCATGTATACGAAACATTGAGATGTCCTTACTGTGAAGCAGAGAAACAAAAATGTAGTAGGCAATAAGTCAGTTATAAGTTTTAGAGAGGTGTTACCAAGGAATATTACAGAATAGTATGATATCTGTAAGAATAAATTATGTGGCACACTTAAATGTGGCAACTGGCAATTGCTCATGTTGTTAGTAGCTGATTAATAAAGGTAGGAGTTTCATTTGTCCTAATGCAGGATTATGTTTTGATGTTTCTGTACTTGTTAATGCAGTTCAAGTATTCTATCTTTCCTAATGCTAATGCAAGTCCTTTTGCACAAGTACAACAAAAAATGTTTAAAAAATAGTTAAGAATACAAATTTTGCATTGAGATGAAATCCAATTAATGCAGAGTTTGGCGTATTATTGCTAAGTTTATTTTACACTACTGTGTTAAAATTGATATCCATGGAGGTGGCCAACTGAATGACTTGGCCTATTTGGAAGGTAAGTTTCAAAATAGTTTAGCTGCATATGTAATTTTAGGTTGTTGTAATTAATTAGTGTTCTTGAGAGCGTGCAGTTTCCTCTGAAGAAACAATAGTCACTTAATATTATTGACAGCTGAATGCTGGGAAGCTAAATAAATTGTGATTTGGACTGCTGGTTTGATTTTTAATCTTATTTCTGCCTAAACACACTGTTTTTAGCATTTCTGAAACTTTTAAAGCATTTAAGTCTGTTTACTGCACTTTTTTGTGACTTCACTTTTTAAAATCATTTGCAAGTGTATATTTAGCTGTTTTACTGTATTTGGCTACACACTCAAGTGCGATAGCCGTTTTCTGTTTAAAAAGTACTCTTTTAACTGCATTTGCTCTATTTCTGCTTAAAAAACAAAAAAAAAAACCCCAAAAAATACTTTCTCTACCTAGTTGTATCTGGATTTCAGATTTTGCTGACTTCTGGGTAGTGTTTTAGTTTCTGTGTTACCCATACCTTACTAAGGTGGAAGGAAGTTTCTTTGTTCATCAGTGAGAGTGGTGACCCTTGGGCTGCCTATCTGTCTCTGGAGGAGTGGTTTTCACTCAGAAATTGTAGCTTTATTGGCCAGTTTGGGCTAATTCTATCTCTTTTGATCTTCCTGCTATAAAAACCATAATTGTGCAGTTTTTTGCACTAGTATCGCCTCAGCAAGATCCCACCTGGTGTCCTGCAGAGCCTTACAGCAGCAGAGAGAAAAAGGAGAGACTTTGCACTGATTTGTGACTGCTGGCTTGATTTTTAATCTTATTTCTGCCTAAATGCTCTGTTTTTAGCGTTTCTGAAACTTTTAAATCATTTAAATCTGTTTACTGCACCTTTTTGTGACTTCACTTTTTAAAATCGTTTGCAAGTGTATATTCAGCTGTTTTACTGTATTTGGCTACACACTCAAGTGTGATAGCCGTTTTCTGTTTAAAAAAGTACAGTTTTAACTGTATTTGCTCTATTTCTGCTTAAAAAACAAAAAATAAACCTCCACAAAGATGGAGCCACAGCAGACCCTGGGAACTATCACCCTATAAGCCTGACTAGTTTGGTCTGCAAGGCTATAGAGCGCATCATCATGGAACTCATTAACAGAGACATTGGGAACCTCCAAACACTGGACCCTACCTAGCTTGGCTTTGTTAAGGGCAGATCATGCCTCCTAAACCTGGTGGACTTCTTTGAGACAGTTACCAAGGCTATAGACGAGGGAAAGGTGGTACACACAGCCTACCTAGACCTTGCTAAGGCCTTCAACACCATTACCCATTCTGTTATTATAGACAAGGTCACCAGCCTGAACATAAACCCCTACGTCACAAGATGGGTTGCCAACTGTCTCATAGACAGAACCCACATGGTGACAGTTGTGGGAGCTAGGTCCATCTCTAAACCAGTTACAAGTGGTGTTCCCCAGGGCTCGGTCCTGGGACCCCTCCTGTTCGGCATATACTTCTCAGAGGTACAGGCAAGCACAGCAGGACTATGGCTGACAAAGTTTGCAGATGACTATAAACTAGGGGCTATAATTGACTCTCCGGCTGACACAGACATCCTCCAAAAGGGTCTCACTGAGACAGATACCTAGTGTCAAAATCATGGCCTCAAGCTAAATGCCAAAAAAGTGCATAGTCATCCCCTTTGGAAAAAACAAATTACCCACAAACTACCACATAGGTGGCAGTCCCCTAAATACAGAAGACATAATAAGGGATCTGGGGACCCAAGTAGATAGTAATCTCACCTTTGATAATCACATTGCCAAAGTGGTTAGAAAATCCTTCTACATGGCCCACCTAATCACAAAAGGGTTTGCATCCAGATCAAAAGAGGTCATTGTGCCCCTCTACTCATCACTCATCAGACCCATCTTAGAGTACAATGCCCCATTGGGGATGTACCTTACAAGACACCTGCAACAGCTGGAAAGACCACAGAAGTACCTCACCAAGAGGATCAATGGCCTCAAACAAATGCCCTATGCAGCTCGACTGAAGAAACTCCAGTTGTACTCGGTTGCATACCGCCTACTCAGAGGTGATCTCTGCCTGACATACAAGGCAATGTCCAACCCAGAATTGATGGACATGCTCCACCTAAAAAAAACCTTATCCCCTCGAGCCACATGCTCTAGGCATCTAAACCTTACAACAACAATAAATAGGACGCGCTGGAGGGATAGATTCCTGTCCCAGAGACTTCCCATGCTTTGGAACAAGATCCCAATCTACATTAGACAGAGCTCCTCACTAACACTCTTCAAAAGAAACCTTGACAAGTGGATGGGAAGCGGAAAGTTTACCTCGGGGATCACTTCAGTGGCTGTGCTGGACAGAGGCACAGGGAACTAATCTAAGGGGACGGCGAAAGCCAACACATTCTGGCTAGGCATATAAATGCCTTCAGGCAGATAGCCTAGTACCCACCTATGAACCTATAAAAAAAAAAATAAATACTTTCCTCTACCTAGTTGTATCTGGATTTCAGATTTTGCTGACATCTGGGTAGTGTTTTAGTTTCTGTTACCCATACCTTACTAAGGTGGAAGGAAGTTTCTTTGTTCATCAGTGAGAGTGGTGAACCTTAGGCTGCCTATCTATCTCTGGAGGAGTGGTTTCTACTCAGAAATTGTAGCTTTATTAGCCAGTTTGGGCTAATTCTATCTCTTTTGATCTTCCTGCTATAAAAAAACGTAATTGCGCGGTTTTACGTGCCGGGCAGCGCCGGTTAGCTAGGGTTAAACGATTCCCGGAGCCATAATGTCTGCACTTCAATTTTTTCCCTTGAAACTAGCCTTCTCTCATTCTAAGCACTCAATTCAGCTGTAGTTTACCCTGCACTTGATCTGTACCGATAGTAAACCCCTGCACTCAAGCACTCAAATCAGCACTTTCTGACTAGCACTTGCTACAAAAAAGTGACAGAAGCCCTAACAAACTACAGTGCTCAATCCCCAACAGTTGTTTGTAGGGAACAGTCTAATTACTCTCTCCCCACCAGGTAAACAAGAATAATTTCCTCAACCCATTCAGGCATGTCCAAGAGCCAGCTCCCAGTGTATTTTCCTGTTCACCTGATGAATCTGGGCATCCTGAGACAATGTCACAACTGCCTCATGTACACAGACAACCCTCTCCTCCTACCATATGACACCAAAATTTGTGAGAGATGCACTTACGCAGCCAAATTTGAGGCAAAGCTCTCTCCAGCCACGACTGAAATTGACAGTCATGAGGAGAAGGTACCAACCTGCAACACCCCACTTACTACACATAGACCCACCAAACAAGCAACTGCAAATCTCACACATAGATACACAAAGACATATTCAGAGGCACTAAATAAAAATCTGTGGAAACAACAGAGACCTCCAAAGCAGACACGCAAACAACCTACACCCTCAAACACACCGCAATCAACACATAACCTCCAAAACCAGTGTGCCGCACAACCGCAGCCCTTAAGCAAAGCACCATACCTAACACACTTGTAATAGGTGACTCCATAGTCAGGCACACTGATGTCCCACTCACCAGGCTGGGCAAAGAGAAGGTCACTGTCAGGTGCTTGTCGGGTGTCAGAATCTGCTACATTACCCAGGCACTCAGGTCACTCCACAACAAGTACAAATATGACTTTGTCATTGTCCATGTTGGTGTGAATGACCTGAGATGTACCTCCCTGGATTACATGAAAAGGGACATAGAAGAGCTCTCTGATTATGTAACCAAGGCAGGTATGACCCTAGCACTGAGTAGCATCTTACCCTCACCAAGAATGATACCTCAGTACAAGGATAAAATGATAAATTTCAACAATTGGCTAAGTTCCTGGTGTCATTCAAAGGGGATCCAGTAGCTGTCTATCTGGGATGACATGCTCGACAATCCTCCATGCTTCACCAGAGATGGCTTGCACCTGTCACCCCTGGGAATCAGGAAACTGGCAAAGGCTCTTGCCACCTCCATTGTGCCTTTTTTAGGCAAGGCTCAAAAGACAAACCCACCACCGTAACTAGTACTAGTGAGAAAAAACTGAGGGTCATGCTGCTCAATGCTAGGAGTTTAAACCTCAAAATGCACTCTCTCGAGGCACTCCTCAAAATGGAGAACATCGATATCTGTACAGTAATGGAGACCTGGTTCAAGGCTCAAGAGAGCACACCAGTGATTCCAGGTTACAACTCATACCACACATTTTGGCCACAAAGCCCGGACCGAAATACAAAGGGAGGAGGCGTATCCATATTTATCAAGGATAACCACACCTCCAGACTGGTTGCAAAGTATGATGACTCGGAGATCATCCAAGTGCAACTGACAATGGGCAAAACTGCAATCCAGATTGTAGCTTGCTACAGATCACCATCCCTGCCCCAAGACATCCACTCCTCATTCCTCGAAGTACTGGAAAACATGAGGGTCCAACCGAACACCCTAATACTAGGTGATTTCAATTACCCAAACATCAACTGGGAAAACTAGGGAAGCACTAATACCTTTGCTCAGCGCTTCCTGGAATATATTAACTCAAATGCCCTGGACCAGCTTATAAACACCCCCACAAGGGAAAACAATATACTGGACTTGGTCATCACCAACATGGGGGATAAGTGCGCCACACCTGAGGTAAATTCCTCATTGGTCAGATAGGACCATAAACTCATCACCTTAGATATCCACTTACCGCTCTCACCCCCCCCCCCCCCAAGGAAACAACGGTGAAAAACTTCTCTAAAGCGAACTTTATGCTGCTCAAGACAGAGGTGGCAAACTTCGTTACTCCCACACAGAATGTCAGTATGTATCCTACACAAAAGCACTCTACAAGCTCTTACGAGTGCATGGACTGTGCTATCCCAAACAAGACTAAGATCCACTCCTCCAAAAAGAGGAAACCAGTCTGGTGGACCACGGCCATAAATAAGTGCTATAATAGAAGGAAGAAATTATTCCAAAAAAGAGTAAAAACTCAGGAATGGAAGTGCTTCCTGACCAACCTCAGCAAAAAGCTAAGAACCATTATAAAATCCTCTAAGGTGAGCTTTAAAAGAAAAATCCCAACAGACACTAAAGACAACCACAAAGCATTTTTTAGCTACGTCAAGAACCTAAATAGCAACTCTCAGATCTGCTCTGAACTACAGCATAATGGTTCTAAATTCAAGGAACCAACTGATATCACCAACATATTGGCAGATAGGTTCAGTGCAAATTTTACCCCACCCTCACCCCCTAAAGGGCCCATATCCATACCAGAAGAGTGTGCTGCCCCTAAAATCACAGACACCCAGGTGAAAGCAGCACTCACCAAAGCAAAAAACACAGCATCCATGGGTCCAAACAGCATCCTAGGCTGCGTGTTACATGAACTCCACAACAAATTAAACCCTCACCTTAATACCATGTTCAACCACAGCCTCACCACAGGCTATGTGCCCACTGAGTGGCGTACGGCAGCAGTCATCCCACTCCACAAGAGAGGTGCCACCACTGACCCCAGGAACTACCGCTCCATTAGCCTGATGAGCCTCGTCTGCAAGGCCATGGAGTGCATCATCATGGAACTCATAAACAACAACATTGGGAACCTACAAACCCTAGACCCTACCCAGTTTGGGTTCATAAAGGGAAGGTCATGTCTCCTAAACCTGGTTGACTTCTTCGAGGTGGTTACTAAAGCAATAGATGTGGGAAAGGTAGTCCACACAGCATACCTTGACCTTGCAAAGGCCTTCGATACCATCCCCCATTCGGGAATTATAGACAAACTCACCAACCTAAATATAAACCCCTATGTTACAAGATGGGTTGCTAACTGGCTCAAGGATAGAACCCATTCAGTGAGAATAGGAAATGCTATATCCAACTCCAAACCTGTGACAAGTGGAGTACCACAGGGCTCAGTCTTGGGACCCCTCCTGTTTGGTATCTCCTTCTCTGAGGTCCAAGCAAACACGGAGGAACTATGACTAATAAAGTTCACAGACAACTGCAAACTGGGTGCTGTAATTGAGACTCCTACTGACGTAGACACCCTCCAAAAGGGTCTCACTGATACAGATATGTGGTGTCAAAATCATGGCCTCAAGCTAAATGCCAAAAAGTGCATTATCATACCTTTTGGGAAAAAAAACAAGTACCCATGAATTACAACATAGGTGGTAGCCCACTTAACACAGAGAGTGTGATAAGAGACCTAGTGACTCAGGTGGATAGCAACCTCTCCTTTGACAACCATATTGCTAAAGTGGTTAGAAAATACTTCTACATGGCCCACCTTATCACAAAGGGGGTTAGCATCTAGGAAAAAGGAAGTTACTTTCCCCCTCTACTCATCACTCATTAGACCCGTTATTGAATATAATGTCCCATTCAGGATGTACCTTACAAGACACCTGCAACAACTAGAGAGGCCTCAAAAATTCCTCACAAAGAGGATAACGGGCTTTAAACAGATGCCCTATGCCGTGAGGCTAAAAAAACTCAGACTGTACTCGGTTGCATACCAGCTACTCAGAGGTGATCTCTGCCTGACATACAAGGCTATGTCAAACCCAGAATTGCTGGAAATGCTCCACCTAAGGAAAACCCAATCCACCAGAGCTACACACTCAAGGAACCTAAACCTGACCTCAGCAATAAACAGGATGTGTTGGAGGGACAGATTTATGTCCCAGAGACTCTCCTTGCTCTGGAATAAGGTCCCCATACAGGTGAGGCAGAGCTCCTCATTAGCAATCTTTAAGAAGAATCTTTATGAGTGGATGGGAAACAGGAAATTCACCCCGGGAATCACTTCTGTGGCCTTGCTCGACAGAGGTGCAGGTAAATAAACCACGTGGGAAGCGAAAGCCATAACATGTTGGCTAGACTTAATCATGCCCTAGGGCCAATAGCCTGGTACCTACCTATGAACCTATGAACCTATATCTTGGTGGCTATGATTTGCACAGGCTATTTGGACACATGCACAATTACTTGGTTTACTCCATAGAAAAAAAAGAGAAAGGTAGGGATCTTGTGTGTAGCAGGTCTGTATACATTATTTTTCTGTTCAACATTGTGGTCACTTTTTAATAAAAATAGGATTGAGTATATTAGTGTGCACCTCACTGTTAATAAAATGCATAATACTGAAATAAGTACAAATAGATTGAAGTAGTAAAGATCTTTATTTTGGACATATTTTGGTAACAGTCTTGTGGCCTGCTTTAATGGTTTGTATGAGGCTATCTTCTTGGAGAATTGACTTCCCTTAGTGTCCTGTTTTGCAGAATTCTGTTTTATTTTTTCAATGTGGAGACTGCAGCTTTGATCCATCCTATTAGTAAACATTTCAGGTGTGGCAGAGTTCCAAGAATAGTCAGGAACTAGATATTTATGATTGCATGTTATTAGTCTGTAAGTACTACCTTTGGGATCACAAAGAAATTAATTGTACTGCATAATGCTTCTTTATCTTTCTATTAATTAGTATTGCATAACTGAACAATTTATTATGCTTTGGATACCTGCTGTTTGATGTCATGCAGCTAAGCAATGAATATCTCTTGTTTACATTGGTCGACATGTGAGAATTTCTGTACTGGTTCTGTCAGAGACTGAGTGATGTGTCAGACTTGAAAAAAGAGGGAGAAGGTGAGTTTTATGATTCTTTTTCACCTTTCCTCTCTTCTCCAAGTTTGTATGACCTCTGTCTTACATATGTCTAGATCTAATCTATATCTATATCTATCCATCCATCCTCATCCCCTTTTCCCATTTTGCACATGGGGTCAGGGTGTCACTTCAGCAGTGACAATCATCTCAAGCCAAGGTTTACACCACCTAGCCCTGCTATGGTAGTTAATTCATACCACACACATTCTCACCTACAGCCAATTTAGAGTGTCCAATCCGCCTACTGCATGTCTTTAGAATCTGGGAGGAAACCCATGTGACGGCAGAGAGAACATGCATACTCTGCACAGAAGACACCTCAGCTGAGAATCAAACCAGAGAACCTCTTGCTGTTAGGTGACAACACTAACCACTGCACCATATATCAATATTTATATCAATCCATCTATGTTTAGCTATATATGGTGCAAGAAAAACCCAACCCAGCTAGAGTTTTCACTGTGTCATACCTTAAACCTCCAAGAATATAGGCCCATGGGATATATACATATGATACTTTAAGGACATCAAGTGTTTCAGTAGCATAGCTTCTGAATGTCCGTGATTTTTTTTTACTTTTTAAGTCTTTATGGTTACATTCATGCCAATAGAGCCAAACCCCACTAGCTGTGGACATGCATGTTTTGGCCTTTTTATTGACCTTGTCAGCACAAACACAGGGTCTTTAAACCCACCTGATGCCCATAATCATTAGGGTGCCTGCAAAATATCGCAAAAAAAAGTTTCACAGATAAACTGTTAGTTTATGATATGGCAAAGTGAAAACTCTAGCTTGGCTAAATTTATCTTGCAGTTTTCACTGAATGGTTTGTCTGTATGATCTGTTTACCCTTTGGTTTGGTTATAACTATATATATATATATATATATATATATATATATATATATATATATATATATATATATATATATATATGTGTGTGTGTGTGTGTGTGTGTGCGCGCGCGCGCGTGTTTGTGTGCATGAGTGTGTATAGATAGATTGCTCAGGGGTGTGAGATGCATTGCACAGTGGACTTGCCCCCCACTTGGAATGCAGAGGGCTTGCCCCTTGGAGAAAAGATGAGTTTTGTGCATTTTGTCGCCCTTTGTGTGTCATTTTTTGAGTGTGTTACGTTTTCAGATGATGCCGTTTAGTGGTGATTTTTCTGATGTCCACATTGTGGAATATGATGTTTTATACCCTAATTTACTTTGACATATTGGTTTTAGTTTACATTTGCAACACAGACAGGTTGTTTTAATTTGTTTAGATCCATTAATGCACTCATCTCATTCTTGATATCATCACTGAAACAGAATGAAAAATAAACAAATAGTTTTATAGTATTATATTTTGTAAAAGTGATACAAACATTTTTACATAAGCTTCACTTTTCTTTCTGTTATCTCTCTTGCACTATTTTACCTGCTCATTTCCCTTTTTTATTTTTAGTGTGAGTAGTCATTTCTCCTTTCATGCATCAAATACAAATAAATATAGATATTTCCTAACTAAGTTCTGTAGAATGAAATTATATATTTTTTCTCATAAGGGGATAACCATTTAGAGATACAAAATGTGTGTTTCCATTTGCCACCATGGATTCAATCGCAGGAATATGCACATTGGACCTGTGCTCCCAGTCATGAAGAGGGGGGGCTTGTAAACCTGAGACAATTCTCTCCTCCCCATAGTGGTTCCTGGAGGTAGAGGAGTTGCTAATAGATGTTGTACCCCTCTGGTTATATTCAGTGCTTTATCCCTCAATAGCAACATGGCTTACTACTTACTACTTCACTTCACTTCTGGAAAATATATGCTTGTATGTTTTTGCAATGAACATATTCTTCACACTGAATTGCAAATAATGTGTGATAAAGACACTCTTGAATGTTGTATATATAAATATTTGACAAAATTTGATTGGGAACTTACTTTTTACAACTGTAAACATCTTAATCAGTTTTGAGTAGATATTACATTTTGCTTAATTTTATGGAAAACTAGTTCTCTAAACAGAAAATATTTAGTTGTATTTGATGGTGTTTTACCACTTTGCATTAAATCCATTTAAAGGTCATTAATTACTATGAATAATTCTTAATGGCAAGGAATACAATTACAAGGAATATGAAAAGTCTAATCCTTCTTTTGATGAATTTATATTTGTCCTAAATAGGGCCTACTATAATCATTTAAGTCTCTGCTGCCCACGGACCACAGTCTCATAGCTAGGAACTTGAGTGTCTTGCATCTAACATGGGCTTCCCCTCCCACTCTAACTTGAATGTGTGTTTGGGAAGTGTGGCAACCATCCAGAGAGCTGTGGCACATTACACAACAGATCTTGGAGTTTAAATAAAATGCGACTGCTGCACAGAGGGAGTGTGGGGTTGGGATTTTAGTTTATATTTGGGCAGCAATCAGTAGGGGAATTTAGGTTTAAGGACTGGTGGGGAGTTTAGGTTTGGAAGTGATCAGGGAGATTAGGATGAGGAACTACCTGGAGAATTTAGGTTTATGAAGCAGGAGGGGACTTTAAGTTTAGGGGCCAGCAGGAGGAATTTAGGGTTAATTAGCAGGAGTAGACATTAGGATTAGGAAGTGATAGTGGAACTTAGATGAGGGAGTAAGAGAGTTTTAGGGTAGGAAGCAATTATCCAGGTTAGGGATAGGGACCTGGTGGGAGGTTTAGGGTTAGATTTCAGGTTCTGGGAGGGCTATGCTGTTTTCTAGGATCAGGTTGTGGAGGAGCTTTATATTTTGGTGGGGGCCAGGTTAGTGTGAAGTACAGTACTCACCTTTTAGAACAAGTGACAATGAGCAGGTGAGCCACATGTCAGTAGTGCACAGACACTCATGGGTAGATCCAGATTTAAGATTATATACAAAAAAAGAAACCAATACTTTAGTACTAAGATCAAGCAGAGTGTGATGCATTGAAAATGTTCTGCAATGCTAGGTATAATAGTATAACAGTATAAAATATGATTGTGGTATACTGAATTAATAAGAACAACATTTTTCTGTATAGCTGATCAACTTTATGCTGTATTTTTGTCTCTTTTTCTTTCTTATTTATAGTCTTATTTAGTTTTCGTTTGTTTCCATTCTCTTCTTTCTTTAACGGGTGAATGATTTTATTTTTTAAAACAATTATGATCTCTATTATCCTTCAAGTTGTATTTTAATATCACTTGTACTAATTATGTGTTACACTGAACTAATTTTGCAATATCAAATTGTTCATCTCTAAAACTTACAATTAAATGTATTGCTTCAGTGAATGTGATATTAAGAACTAAAAAGTCACATTCCAAGCTAATGATCAGATGTGGTAATCTGAACTAAACTTTTCACTGCTCTGACAGAAGTCAATAATTTAACAGATAGTGTGACAGATAACTTCAAGAGTAATCCAAGCTGTCTGTTTTAGTCTGGTGCATGAAAACTAAGATATTAATTTTATTATGTGCATATTTAGAATAACTCTGCATTTAGAATAAAAGGTTGATTATAAGGAGCATATCACTGCAGAACAAAAGTGATCAGTGCTCTAACCTTGCTAACAATGTAAAATAAGCAGACAAATAATACACTCCAGTCACTATAATAAAAGTAAGCAGCTTTACATTAGTTAAGTATGAAAACAAGCCAAAGATATTTTACATTATAGTTCTGTAGTTGACATTAAACATATACAGTGAATTAAAATAGCAGCACAAAAAATATCTGTATTATTTAAAAAAATACAAACTTGATAATGACGGAACCAATAACTAAACCAAAAAAAGAAAAACATAAGTAGGCAACTTTAATAAAATAATTCAGTACTTTCATGTTAAATATAAACAGACTCATTCAACATGACCCTTCATTCACAATGTTCATAGGTTCATAGGTTCATAGGTACATACTAGGCTATCTGCCCAAGGGCATTTATAAGCCTAGCCCATAGTTATGTGGCTTTCGCCACCCCTTTAGTTTGAATAAAAACTATGCCTATCATTTTTCTGTGCCTCTGTCAAGCAGTGACACTGAAGTAATCCCTGGGGTATATCTGCGATCTCCCATCCATTGGTCAAGATTCCTCTTGAACAAGGCCAGCGAGGTGCTCTGCCTCACATGTACCGGGATTTTGTTCCACAGCATAGGGAGTCTCTGGGTGATGAATCTGTCCCTCCAGCACGTTCTATTTATAACCGTGTCAAGGTTTAAGTCTCCGCCCTTGTGGTTCTGAGGGATCTAGATTTTTGAGGTGAAGCATATTCATCAAATCTGGGTTTGACATGGCCTTATATGTCAGGCACAGGTCACCTCTGAGCAAGCGGTATGAGACTGAATAAAGCTGGAGTTCTTTCAGTCGGGCAGCATAAGATATATTTTTGAGACCCTTTATCCTTTTGGTGAGGAACTTTTGGGGCCTTTCAAGCTGCATCAGGTGTCTGGTCAGATACATTCGAGCGGGCATTGTACTCAATCATAGGTCTAATGAGTGATGGGTACAGGGGGACGATGACCTCCCTTGATCTAGATGTGAATCCCTTCATGATCAGGTGGGCGATATAGAAGGTTTTCCTAACTACTTTAGCAACATGAGTGTCAAACGAAAGACTACTGTCAACCTGGGTCCCCAGATCCCTGATGACTTTTTCTGTGCTCAGTGGATTGTCACCTATATGGTAGCTAGGGGTATCCTTGTTTTTCCCGAAGGGTATGACTATGCATTTTTTGGCGTTTAACTTCAGGCCATGGCTCTGGCACCAGTTATCCGTTTCTGTGAGGCCCTTCTGGAGGATATCTGTGTCAGATGTGTTTTCGACTATGGCGCCCAGTTTGCAGTCATCTGCAAACGTTGTCAGCCATAACCCTCCTGTGTTTGCTTGTACTTCAGAAAGGTAGATGCCGAACAAGAGTGGACCCAGGACTGAGCCCTGTGGGACACCACTTGTGACAGGCTTTGAGTCTGACATGGCTCCAGCAACTCTGACCCTGTGGGTTCTGTCGCTAGCCAGTTTGCAACCCATCTTGTGATGTATGGGTTTACATTCAAGCTGATGAGTTTTTCGATGATACCTGAGTGGGGTATTGTGTTGAAGGCCTTTGCCAGGTCGAGGTAGGCTGTATGGACTGCCTTTCCTCATCAATGGCCTTGGTGACTGTCTCAAAAAGTCAACCAAGTTTAAGAGGCAGGATCTGCCTTTGACAAAGCCAAACTGGGTTGGATCCAAAGTCTGCAAGTTCCCTATGTCTTTATTTATGAGTTCCATTATGATCCTCTCCATGGCTTTGCAGATAAGGCTTGTCAAGCTAATGGGGCGGTAATTTCCAGGGTCTGTGGAGGCACCGCCTTATGAAGTGGGACCACAGTTGCCGTCGCCACTCCTTGGAGTCGTATCCTGAGGTGAGGCTAAGATTAAACAGCTGTCCTAACTGTGGGTTTAATTCCTCGTTGAGTTCATGAAGCACACAGCCGGGAACACCATCCGGTCCCATGGATGCTGTGTTTTTTGCCTTAGTGAGGGCAGTTCTCACCTGGGCGTTGGAGATGTTTGGTCGGCTACAATCCTCTGGAATAGATATCTCTCCTTTTGTGGAGGGGGGAGTAGTTTGCACTGAACCTGTCAGCCAGTATGTTAGCAATGTGTGTAGGTTCAGTAATTTTCACATCATTTTGAACTAATTCTGAGCATATCTGGGAGTTTCCTCCTAGGTTTCTAACATAGCTAAAGAAGGCCTTATGATTGTCTTTAGAGTCCTTGGCGATTTTTCTCTCAAAATTTGCCTTGGATGATTTTATGAGAGCTCTTAGTTTATTACTTATAATGATCAAAGGTGTCTTACCTTTCAAGGATTTTGCTCTATCTTGTAGTAGCTTCCTCCTTTTGTTGTAGAGCTTGTTTATGGCTGGGGTCCACCAGACTGGACGCTTGCCTTTGGTACAGAGAGTCTTAGTTTTGTTTGGGATTGCCTGATCCATGCAGTCCTGTAGGTGCTGGTAGAAGGCATTTGTAAGTGATTCAGCGGTTTGAGTAATGTTTACCACTGGCTCAGGGGCCTTAAAGGAGACCACACTAGTTTTAGAAGTGTGAAATCGGCTTTTGAGAAGTTTTTCACTGTGGTCTTTTTGTTTCAGGTGGGGGGATGAGGACCTCCAGCGAGATTAGTTTATGATCTGATCTCACCAGTGAGGGGTATACTTCGGTGTTGAACATTTTGATCCCATGTTCGTGATGATGAGATCAAGTATGTTTTCACCTCTTGTGGGGATGGTGACTAGTTGTTCCATGGCATTTGAGTTTATGAACTCCAGGAATCTTTGGGTTAGAGTGTTCGGGCTTGAGTAGTGTTCCCAGTCTATATTAGGGTAGTTGAAGTCACCTAGTATGATGGTGTTTGGAGATACATTTATCCCCTCCAATGTTTTCAGGAAGGCCATGTGAGGTTCCTGAGTTTGAGAGGGTGGCCTGTAACATGCTACAAATTGCAGAGCAGTCTTGCCTATGGTTAATTGCACCTGGATGGTCTCCGATGCATCGTGCGTTGCCACCAACCTTGAGGTGTGGGTGTCCTTTATGAATATGGACACCGGCCATCCTTTCTTGGTGTTGTCCGGATTTTGGGGCGGGAATGTATGATATGAGGTGAAACCTGTTAGTGCTGGGGTGCTCTCAGGAGCCTTGAACCAGGTTTCTGTCACAGCACAGACATCGATGTTCTCCATATTGAGAAGGGCCTCGAGTGCGTGCATCTTGAGATTGAGACTTCTGGCATTGAGCAGCATTACCCTTAGTTTTTTTTTTTGGTGTTCTAGGGTGGTAGGTTTAGAATTTGAGCCTTGCCTAAAAAGGGCACTATGGGGTGGCAAGAGCCTTTGCCAATATCCGAAGCCCAGGGTGACAGGTGCAAGCCGTCCCTTGCGAAGCAGCGTGGCTTGTCCAGCATGTCATCCCAGGCAGACAGACATTGGATCCCCTTTGAATGACACCATAATTTAAGCCAATTATTAAAGCTGATCATCTTATCACTGTATTGTGGCATCATTCTAGGTGAAGGTAGGATACTGCTCAAGGTCAGGGTCATACCTGCCTGGGCTACATAATCAGAGAGCTCCTCAACGTCCCTTTTCATGTAGTCCAAGGAGGTACGTCTCAGGTCGTTGGCACCAGCGTGGACAATGACTGAGTCGTACTTGTACCTGCTGTTGAGAGACCTGAGTGCTTGCGTTATGTGGCGGATTCTGGCGCCTGACAGGCAGCTTACTGTGACCTTCTCCTTACTCAGTCTGGTGAGCGGGACGTCAGTGTGTCTGACTATGGAATCACCAATGACAAGTGTGTCTGGCATTTTGTTTGGCCTTAAGGGCTGTGACTGACACTCTGACTGTGTGGTCTATGTGTTGCATGTGTTGGGTCGTGAGGTGGTAGTTGATTGGGTGTCTGCTTTGGTGGCCTCTGCTGTTTTGGTAAATTTTTGATCAGAGCCTCCGAGTATGTCTTTGTGTGAGTATGTGTATGATTTGAAGTTGTGATGGTACCATGTGTGACTGGGTATGTATTGTGTGTGGTTACCTTCTCCTCCTGTCTGGTCTTGCCAGTCCTATGTTAAGAGAGCTCAGCCTCCAGTTTGGCCGTATAGTTGCATCTCTCGCATGTATTTGTGTTTTGTGGGAGAAGGAGAGGATTGTCTGTGTACATGAGGCAATTGTAACATTGCCTCAATATTCCCAGGTTCACCAGTTGAGCTGGGGAGGACACTAGCAACTGATCCCTCGACATACTAGAAGTAGTAGATAAAGAACTTTCAAAGGACTCCGGGGGAAGTGGGTTTTAGGCTGGTGGGGTACTATCTATAATAAGAGTGCTTTATCAAGGTGCAAGTACTGTAGGAGTAAGTGCTAGGCTTTACAGATAGAGAATAGTCTACTTGGGAATCAAGTAGAGATGAACTTTTCAGTTATAGGATATGCTGGTTAGATCAGCAGTACAGTTTAGCGTGTTTTATAGCAGGGGCTGAAGGGAGCTAGGAATTGGCCCAAAACGACCAATGGACTACTAGTTTCTGGCTGAAACTTCACCAAATCAGACAAAAGGCCGCTCAGTGCTTCCCACTCCCACTGGTAAGCAAAGAAACTTCCCTCCTTCCTAATAAGGCAATGGATCAGTAACAGGAACTAAAAACAAAGCCCAGGGATCAGCAACTCTGAAACTGGACTGCTCTAGTTCAGTAAAGTGGGAAAACAAGAGATTTTTTTGTTTTATTACAGACATAAGGTAAAAAACAGACAGTAAATACTATAAATGCTGTAAATCGGCTAGCGCACTTTAGTGTGTAGCCTACAGAAACAATTTGCAACAATTAGTAACTTAAAGTGCAATAAACAGTGTAAAATGCAGAAATCACTTAAAGTAGCAGTAAAACAGGCGAAATGCAGTCGCTAGCTTAATAACAGTGGGAAAGCCACAAAAATACTTATATCTGGTAGAAAGTCACTCTTTTAGCTCTCTGCTGCTTGGATCACTCTGCAGGCCACCACGAGGATCTGTGCAGAGTTGGTACAAGCTGGAAAACACGTGTTTAGCGTGTTTTATAGCAGGGGCTGAAAGGAGCTAGGAATTGGCCCAAAACGACCAATAGACTACTAGTTTCTGGCTGAAACTTCACCAATTCGGACAAAAAGGCTGCTCAGTGCTTCCCACTCCCACTGGTAAGCAAAGAAACTTCCCTCCTTCCTAATAAGGCAATGGATCAGTAACAGGAACTAAAAACAAAGCCCAGGGATCAGCAACTCTGAAACTGGACTACTCTAGTTCAGTAAGGGTGGGAAAACAAGAGATTTTTTTTTTTTTTTTTAAAGGAAAGAAAGAAAGAATGGAATGACTTTCCAGCTAAAATTCTTCATTCCAGTGCATTAGCAAGTAGAGCCACTGAAAATTTCACAATAAATGTGGTCATAACCCACATAAAGGAGACATTTAGCTCATGTGCAGACTGAAAACTAAACATTATAAAACAACATGCAACTCCAGGGAATATGGAACCCCCAACCAGAGCATTGACACAGTAAAATACAACCTCATGAGTACACTGAGCCATCAAAGGAGGTAAGATAAAGGCATTAACTCTACTTTATTAGAGATTGGCATGTGCAGTGCTGCTTGGCTTATTTGACGACTGGTTAGTACATACCAAGGATTTTTCTTCATTTTTGTCAAAGAAAGCAAAGTGCCATTTCTCTGCTTGTTATATGTTGTGATCACTGTTGCTCTCTGTTAACTGTTGCACAATGTATGCCTACAGAAAGATGATTTTTATTTATCTTTTATAAGACCTTTGAGGGGAATTTGTGTGTTGTGTCTGTCTACGTTTGATCATATTACGAAAAGGGGAAGCAATCATGGAGTAGAACACAAGGTGAGCAAATAAGGAATGAGTATGGTGCTTAGGAACATATCTGTCAATGTATTAGCTCATAAATGGCAGATTGGTCCATAAACAAATATGGTTAGAATGTGACAAAGTCCCTGACATCATTTACAACCTGAGGATAGGAATGTTTCATTTCATGGGAAATAGAACACATGATTAAAAAAAGAGAACTACACCTGAATGCATTTGACCTCATGCCTTTGTCACTTGTATTCCTTGAGCCAGAGGATTAGTCAGCCACTCCACAGAATCATTAGGAGGCAAAAGGACAGAATAACACTATTCAGGGGAATGGATCACATGATAGCAAGAAAAGAGAAACACACCTGAATGCATACGAACCCCTGTTTTTGCCACTGATATTCTGTAGGTCAATGCATTACCAAAGCATGTCATGCAGGCATCCATAGGAAAGGTTGCTGAAAAACATATTTTAGGAGAAAGGTTGATAACATGGAAAGAGAAATACACCTAAATGGATGTGAACCCATGCCTTCATCACAGATGGTCTCTAGCCCAGTGAATTAGTATGATATGCCAGAGAAGCACCCATAGGAAATATTGCTGGAAAACACATTTCAGGGGAATGTTAGAATGGAATTAATGACTATTAACTAAACATTGTTAAACAACATACAACCATCATGGGATTAAAGCCCTCCCCCCGTGTATTGACAATGCACACACCACTCAATGAGTGCAATGAACCATGGAAGCAGTTAGAATATGTGAATCAGGTTTATTTTATTTCATTTCTGTATTTTGATGTGTGTCAATAATCAATTATGTGCGAGTGATGGTAAGTTAGTAGCACACCGTATAGATTGTTTTGTAAATTAATATATGGTAGACCTCAATAGATTTGAACAATTATAACTGATATTATCTAGGGCAGTGTATGAGCAAGTGAAGCTATATTAGAACTCTGAAACCAACAGAAAACACACATTTTAAGGGAATGGTACAACAGCCCTGAAGATTGTAAACTGAATATTATAAAACAACATACACTAATCAGGGGATTAAATTCCTCCCTGTAAACTGAATATTATAAAACAACATGCACTAATCAGGGGATTAAATTCCTCCCCAAACTACCAGGTACGTGCAAGAGTACATTGAGCCCAGGGAAAACATTACATACACATATTATGCTTACTTTATTTCAGATTTGCTTGGTAAGTTGTTAGTGCATGATACAGATTTTTTTTTTGCAGACAGATACAGGATAGACCACAATGGATGTAAACCTCCACATTTTTAATTGATATTCTCTAGATTAGCGCATTAGCAAGTGAAGACACAGCAGAACTTAAAGTAGTCAGGAAATGCACATTTCAAGTGAATGCTAGAATAGTGTTGAAGACTGAAAATGAAAATTGTAAAACAACATATAACAATCAGGGGATTAAACCCCTCCCCCCTCCACAACATGTTAGTGTAAGAGCACACTGAGGCAGAGAAGCTGTTACACATATGTACTATGTTTACCATGTTGCATGATATAAATCTTTCTTCATTTTTGACATTAGATAAAAAATGCCATTTCTCTTTATGTATGCACATTACTGTTATGCTATGGAGCCTGTCACCCAATGCACAACAACAAAAATATATATATATATTTTTATGTGTATGGCATGCTAATGTATTTTGTTAGAAGATTAAGGTCTGAAAGGGTATAGGACAGAGAAGAAAAAGGGCATCAAGCAGAGGTTACTGCACAAGGTGAGTTAGATAGAAGTGAGTGAAGAAGAAAGACAGACATCAATAGATTTGAACCCATGCCTTTTATATTGCATATTATACATAGCAGCACATTAGTAAGGGGAGACACTGATGCAGTCAGATCAGACTGTAAGGGGTCAATAAAAAGTCACATAACAGGGATATGTAGCACACTTACAGAGTTGATACCGATCAGTAAAAAACACCATATAACCCCATGGGAATTAAAATAAAAACCCTACCCAGTACACCGACCCAGTGGAAATCATTTTGATGAGTACACTGAGCCATCAAAACAGCTAGAATAAAAGCATTCACTTAACTGTATTGTGCATGTACCTACCGGCTTACATCTGTGCTTAGCTAATTTCCATGACTGATAGCAAGCGTGTAGTGCACTCCAAAGATTTGTCTTCATTTTTGCCATAGGAAGAGGACTGTCATCTCTATGTGGTTATATACAGGCAGTGACACTGTTCTTTGCCAACTGTCATGCAACATATAACCACAGAGAGATGAGTTGATTTATAAGCCCTTTGTGGGGATGTGTGTGTTGTGTTTATTTTTGACAAGGTTAAAGGTTGAAAATCAGAATATGAGACAGAGATGAAAAGGGAAAGCACACAGATGGTAGAAATCAAGGTGACCAAATCAAGAATGAGCTATATGGAGGTGGATTAGGACCATAACTCACAACTTCTTATCTCTGCAATACTGGATAAATTCAGACTTCCATTTCATTATAAAGTTCCAAGCTCTCTGAATTAATTTATATAATGACAATAGGATTGTTCATTTGTGGAATAATGGAACACATAACAGCAAGAAATAGAAATATATCTGAATGCATTTGGATACATTAGTTTGTCACTTATAGTCTTAGACCCATGGTGGTAGCTTGGTATACCATACAAGCACTTGTAGGAAAGGCATCAGAAAACTCACTTTTCCTGGGGAAAGAATTGCATTTGTATGCTAGAACCAGAATATTGCAAAATAACATAACACCCTCAGAGGATTAGAACCCTTCACCCAGTGCACTGAGAATGAACTCATTGTCATGAATACATTGAGACAGAAGCCTGTATTTCATTACTGCCCGGTGACACACACCTATGCTCAGCTCATTTGCACAGTCAATGCCAATATTGTTTGTGAATGTCAAGCATTTCTCTTCAGTTTTGCCACATGATGGGAAGTTTAATTTTTCTGTGGTTATATGACCATTGTCATTGCTGTTCCCCAGTTGTCTTTCACTGTGTGACCACAGAAAGATGACTTTGAATTATAAACCCTTTGTGTGAATGTGTATTGTGTTTTCCTCTATTTCTCTGACAATATTATAGGATGGAAATGGGAGAATAGACAGAGATGAATAGGGGATGTGAGCCATTGCTGCAACAAATGGTAAGCAAATAAAGAATGAGTAGAAGAGACGTGTGATAGAATACCACTCAACATCTTAGTTCAGTCAAACTACTACAAAAAAACACTACTCACCATCATCTCTGCCAATAACACCATGATAGATCATAGAAACTTATTGGTTGTCATCATAGATGACCAGTTGAAATTCGACCACCATGTATTACTTTGGCTTTACAAAAATAATCGAAAACTATCTACATTATATAGAGTAAAACCCAACCTCACTGACATTGCCAGAAGATTTATAGCCTCTACCTTCTTACTGCTATCTCCCAATCTTCCTTAATCTTCAAGTCACGCAACTGTCCAGACTTGAGCCATACTATAACAAAATTGCCAAAGTTGCAGTAAACTATAACAGTAGAACCAGTAGCATAGTTAGAGTGGGATGAGAGGGCTAACTGCCCAGGCGCAAAGTTTTTTTTTTTTAGGGGGGATGCAATCAACTGATCCTTATCTCTCTCATTAATGCAATATTGACTTTTAAAAGCTGGTATTACATTTACAGTCAAACCTTATCGCTGTAGCATTCTGTGTGTGGTCTAAACTGTAGCAACTGCTTGCTACATTGTAGCAGGTAATTTGTTACAGTTTAAAAGTAATTTTTTTTAAAACTAAAACTTGAAAGCTGTAGCGGATCATGCAGGCAGGATATAAACTGTTGCAGTTGCTTGTTACTTTTGTACAGAGCAGTTTGTTATAGTTTAGAAAGAAGACATTTTTATAAGTTAAAACATTAGTGTATATTGCTCCATGCAGGCAGTGAATAAACTGTAGCAATTATTTGCTAGATGTAGTAAATAGTTTGCTACAGTTTAAATAATTTTTTAAAAATAAAATATGTTAAAGGAGGGTTGGAATGGGGCACAAAAACAGGACATGAATGACTGGGACAGGAGAAAGTGGAAGCATGCCATGCATCTGGCCACTTTGGTTTGTGTGCAGTAGAAGGAACATTTTTTTTTGCTCTTCACTTAACATAGCTGAGGTGGTGGCACTGGTTCATAGTACTTGCCCTGAGAGCTTATTGAACTATCTATGCTTCTGAATAGAACACACCACTCCCTAGACCTTAGAGAATTAAACTGGTTACAACTACTACATTACCTACAGTAGATCTTTGCCAGGTAACTACAATTTTTCTGTAACCCAGATCTTTTCCCATCCCTTAACAACATAGTACAGCACTACACCCTAATAGAATTTTATACTCTAGAGAAAAATCACTAATCACTATAAGAAATCATCTAATACTGCAGGTCACTCTCTATATTCAAAGAATGGAGTTGCACTACAGAACCATATTCCACTACAAATGAAATAGCTTCAGAACACAACTAAAACTTCCCCTATCAGATCAATGAATTTTTATATCTCTAGGGTAAATGCTACTGATAAATGAAACCATTTTTCTTAGGATCATAGGAAGTTACTAGGCTATTGGCCCTGAGGCCCTTATAAGCCTAGCCAAGTGTTCTGCCCATGTTTAGACAAGTCAGAACCCAAAGCCCTATCCAGCATGGACACAGGTAGAATCCCAGGGATGTGTTTTCTGTTTCCCATCCAGTTATCCAGGTTGTGCTTAAAAGGGGATAATGAGGTACTCTGCTTGATGTGGAGAGGAAGTCTACTCCACAGATGGGGGAGTCTCTGGGACACAAATCTGTCCTGCCAACAAGTCCTATTGATGTCACAGACCAGGTTGAGGTCACGTGTGCAGGTTACTCGAGTGGAGCTTGACTTACAGATTTGCAGCAATCCCATCAAGGCGGGGTCTGAGATTGCTTTGTATGCCAGACAGAGGTCAGCTCTGAGGAGTCTGTATGAAGCTGAGTAGAGGGACAGGGCTTTTAGCCTATCTGTGCAGGGTAGATTGTTAAGGCCCTGGATTCTCCTGGTGAGGAATCTCTGTGGTCTCTCCAGCTGCTACAAGTGCTTTGTGAGGTACATGCCGAAGGGGGCATTGTACTCAATAGTTGGCCTTATAAGGGAATAATACAGGGATGTTATGACCTCCTTGTCCCTGGATGAGATACCCTTACTTATGAGGTAGGCCATGTAGAAAGCTTTCAGTACAATGGAAGCAACATGGTGGTCAAAAGTCAGGTTGCTATCAACCTAGGTACCCAAATCCCTCATGACTGATTGCGTGCTTAGGATGTTGTTATTAGTGTGATACTATGTGGGGCATCACTATCCCCAAAGGGGATGATGATGCATTTTTTTGGCAATCATCTCAAAGCTATGTTTCTGGCACCAGTCATTTGTTTGGATGAGAGCCTCTTGGAGGACATCCACATCACTTAGGGAATTGATGATCTCAAACAACCAAAACCAAGAACCAAATTACCTACAAAGGTATAGCGTTAGAAGAAAGCTCAGCGTTCTCGGTAGGACTGCTGTATCACTGTATTACTGCTGGCATACCAAAAGAAACGAATCCAAGGTCCATAAACGCTAAAATGTAGTTTATTGATGCAAAAACCAGTTGAAACGTCGACCTAGGTTTCGTTCGTATCTCCGAACTTCTTCAGAACAATTAAAACAATACAAGGACCTCTTAAATACTTGACTAAAGTTACAATTAGTGCCTCAATTATTCAATTGACTTCCCGCCAAAAAATTATATATATACACATACATACAACCAGCAGCATCTAACAACCCACATACTATCTTACCTATGCAATATAAATTATTAAAATTCTAAGTGTGCCTAAAAACAATATATACAATATACATAAAACGTTAGAAACATTAAAAATGTATCTATCTGCTCACAGTATAATATGACCCTATTAAAAATTGTGTAAAGTCATATTAAATGCAAAAACACTACAAGCTGCTCATAATTTATAATTTACATTACCACAAGATGTACACATGGAAAAATAAATAAAACCAAAATCAGTAACCTTTTATATTATTAAGCCATAAAATGGGTTTTATACTGATATATTCATTAAGTCCAGGGGACTGATGAGCATTAAGGTATATTTGCATCCTTAATTCTAAAAAATCCAAGTTAAATTTTGTAACTTTACCCTGTGCGTCAAAATTCAAATGTGATACACCAAAAAACTTAAAGGAATGATCTACATATTGATTTATATGTCTGGCTAAGGCGTTAGTTGTTTTGTGATTTTTGATATCCAATAAATGTTCCTTAACTCTGTCTCTTAAGTGCCTACTCGTCTTGCCAACATAAAAACTTTCACATTGTTGGCAGACGGCAATATACACAATATTGGTGGTGTAACAGTTGATGTATTGACCTATATTTATATTCTGATTGTTAACTGTCACCACTCTATCTACATTTATCATATGTCTACATGTCGAACACCTACCACACTTAAAACTACCCTTGGGTTTATTGGAAAAATTCTTTGATTTGACGTTCAGGTTCTCAAAAAGTTCCTTAAATGATATATCTTTTCTATACACGTAAGTTACACACCCTTTAAAATTTTCCCCTATTGTTTTATCTGTGCTAATAAAATTCCAATTTTTATTCACTATATTTTTAATTTTAATTGCTATATCATTGTAAGTGGTGATATATAAGGGAATGTTGTTGCAAACAATGTCCACATGATCACCAACTACACTATCAACTGATATAACTTCACTGGAATGCAATAAAGCTTTATAAAATCCTTTACATCTTTTGTCTAGTACTTCTTTAGCAATATTATTGCAAAGATCCTTTGGGTAACCTCTATTCAAAAATAAGGTAACAATAAAATTAACTTCCCGTTCAAAGTCCACCTCCTCACTGACCATTCTAGCCGCCCTCACCATCTGACCCTTTACCACTGCCTTCTTTTGGTGGTGAGGGTGCCAGCTGTCATAATGTAAATATGAGTTTGAGAAGGTGGACTTCCTGTGTATGTTGGAAACCAACTTGTTTCTACTTCTGTCATATGTCAAGCTAATGTCCAAATAACTAATACTTTCTTGACTAGTAACATATGTAAAATTTAGGAACCAAACGCTACTATTGATATATTCCAAAAAACTGTTTAATATAACTTGGTCCCCTCTCCAAATAATAAATAAGTCGTCCAAAAACCGACCATAAAACTGAACATATTTAAAATATTCTGAGTTAAATACGTAATTGGTTTCCCAAAATGTCAGGACAAAGTTAGCAAAATTGGGGGCACAAGCTGCCCCCATGGCTACCCCACTCATCTGTTTATAATGTGCCCCCTCAAAAAATATAAAGTTATTTTTCAAAACAACTTCCATTAACTTGACTATAACATTCACTTTATTCTGATCATATAATTTTGTGAAATATAGTTGTTCTTCCAACCACTCAAGCCCTCTATCGTGCGGTATGACGGTAAAAAGATTACACACATCCAAAGTAATGAATGTGTCCCCTTCATTAAATTCTATTGATCTAATTTTACCCAAAAAGTCCCATGAATCCTTCAATATGTGTGGAAAAAACTTTATACCCGGTTTTAAATGGTAATCCAGGTATTGACTAATAAAGTGTGTTTTACTCCGCTTTCCGTCCACTATAGGTCTAAATTGCAAGTTGTCAAGGCCTTTATGTATTTTGGGGATTCCAAAAATCCCACTAGTAACTGGGTATTCATTCTTTAAGAATTGCCACTCCTGCTCATCTAACTCACCTTGGAATAGCATATCAAATAGTATGTTGTCTATTCTACTATACGCTATATTAATCTCATTCCTACTAACTTCTCTGTAGGTATTACCCAATAGTAAAGTGTTCATGTATGAAACATAATCATAGTGATCCACAATGACTATCCCACTTCCCTTATCGGGTTTCATAATTCTGATGTTTTTAGCTTTCAATATACTACTCAAATTAAATTCTTCCTTGGTGGTCAGATTCTTATTATTAATACTAGCCTTGTTATATTCGGTAAAAGCGTTCCTGATGTCATTTTCGGTTACTTTCTCAAAAATAGCAACACCCTCATGCATTGGTGGATTATAGGTACTGGGTTTTGTCAATTTACTACCATTGTTATTAATGCCCCATGAGTTACCTTGGTATAAAATTTTCAAATTCAATTTTCGAGTGAATAATTTCAAGTCTAGAATTGTGTTAACCAAATTACCCCTCCTGCATGGTACAAAACTAAAACCTTTGGAAAACAAATCCACACATTCTTCATCAAAAGGTTGACTGGTGTAGTTGTATAATTTAAAGTCCCCTTTATTGTTAATCACAATATTTGGCTTGCAAAACAAACTACGTCCCCCCTCATTGTCCAGTTGAATACTGTGGTCTTGTAAGTCTACGTGATTGTCAGACACCATATTGTAAACTTGGTCAGTTGCACTCAAAACACATTCATTATTTAACATATTTTCATCAGCTGTCAACAAATGCCCATCTATATTATAAACTGATACATCAAGCAGTGAATTAATACCATCATCACAAGTTCCCAATGAACTGCCAATTGTACAAATCCCAAAATTGTCATAGTCTTCGCCATACAATACATTAGTCTCATTCACTTGTCGTGATTGCTCGTGTGAGCCACATACACAATCGTTGCATCCGCTGTTAACCTGTTGAATATAATGGTTATCTAAATCAACAAAATCATGTGTGTGTGAAACCTGTATGCCCAAAGACAATCGTTGCTCGTCACTGGCATTTAAAATTAAGTCACAAACTGTATTGCGTAAACCCGTTGTTATCAACCTAGGTACCCAAATCCCTCATGACTGATTGCGTGCTTAGGATGTTGTTATTAGTGTGATACTATGTGGGGCATCACTATCCCCAAAGGGGATGATAATGCATTTTTTTGGCAATCATCTCAAAGCTATGTTTCTGGCACCAGTCATTTGTTTGGATGAGAGCCTCTTGGAGGACGTCCACATCACTTAGGGAATTGATGATCTCACCCAGCTTGCAGTAATCTGCAAACTTGGCCAGCCATAGCCCACTGGTTTTGGCCTACAACTCAGAGAAGTATATCTTAAATAACAGAGGCCCCAAGACCAATCCCTGGGGTATACAGCTCATTAAGGATCTACTGCTTGATGTGGCTTCCCCTATTTTGATTAGGTAGGTTCTATCAGTGAGTCAGTTTGGTACCCATCTGCTATCATATGGATTGATGCCTAGTTGAGAGAGTTTATCTATTATGCCCGAGTTGGGAATAGTATCGAAGGCTTTGGCCAGGTCAAGGTAGGTGGTGTGCACCATCTTCCCCTCATCCATAGCTTTGGCGACTGTCTCAAAGAAGTCAACCAGATTTAACAGACTTGACCTCCCCTTGACAAAGCCAGACTGTGTGGGGTCAAGTGTTTGAAGGTTGCCAATGTACCTGTTAATGAAATTTCCTGGATGGGTGGATGCTCAACCTTTGTGTAAAGGGATGACAGTGGCTGTCCTCCACTCAGCTGGGACAAAGCCAGTACTCAGGCTTTGGTTGAATAAGGTGCCTAATGGTGCTGCAAGTTCATGCTTGAGTTCATGTAGGATGCAGCCTGGGATGTTATCAGGTCCCATGTAGGCTGCATTTTTTGCCTTTGAGAGGACAGTGATGACCTGTTCCTTAGAGATAATGGGAGGGTGGAGGTACTAGGGATGTCCTGATTTACTGATGGGGGACAGAGGAGTGAAGTTTTCACTGAATCTGTCAGCCAGTAGGATGGCTATATCTACAACATTTGTGTATGTGATGTCTTTGGCCACCATTTCTGAACAGATCTGGGTGCTTCCTTTGAGACTGTGGACATATGTGAAGAAGGCCTTATGATTGTCTCTAGTAGATGTGACCAATTTGGACTCGAAGCTGGGTTTAGAAGAGTTCACTAGTGTTCTTATTTGCTTGTTCAGGCTAAGGAGAGATTGCTTCCTATTGGGTTAAGAATGCTGGCAATGTGTGTAGTTTCATGTTTAGACTCCTAGCATTTGGCAGCATTACCTTTAATTTGCGTTTTGCTGAAAGTTTTTATGTTGGTAGTATCGACCTCATGACTTTTCTTAAAAATGGCACTATGGGGGAGGCAAGGGCCTTTGCCAGAAGCCTGAAGTCCAAGCTAGTCAGATACAGACCATCTTTAGCAAAGCATCATGGTCTGTTGATCATATCTTCCCAGGCTGTCAGGTACTGGATCTCCCTGGAATGATACCAGAAACTTAGACAATTTTTTAAGTCAATCATTTTCTGTTTGTATTGAGGAATCATTCTGGGTGATGGTAGAATGCTGCTTAAGGCTAGGGACATACCTGCCTGAGACACATATTCAGTGACCTCAATCATGTCTCTCTTCATATAGTCCAGGGAGGTATGTCTCAAGTCGTTCATGCCAACATGGATTATGACAGAGTCATATCAGTACCTGTTGTTGAGAGACTTGAGTGCATGTGTGAAATGGTGGATTCTGGCACCTGACAAACAACTAACCATGACTTTCTCCTTATCTAGCTTGGTGAGAGGCACATCTGTGTGTCTCACAATGGAGTCTCTTATGACTAATATGTTGGGTTTATAGTTGGGCCTTAGTGGTCGTGAGACACAGGTGTGTGGACTATGCATGGTATGTGGTGTGGAGGGTTGTGGAGTTCGCTTGTGTTTTTGCCTCTGAGGTCTCCTTTGTTTGGGTTTCTTTCTGTTGAGAAAATCCGCATATGTGGGTGTGTGTTGTGTAGTTGTGGGTGGTGTTTGAGGTGTAGCGATTGTGTAAACAACCTTTTCAGTGCCAGATATACTGGCTTGTGAGCGAGAGAGCATAGACTCTAGGTTCTTAATGTAACTACATATCTCACAAATTGTGTTCCTAGGTGGTAGTAGTAGATGGTTGCCCATGTACATGAGGCAGTTGCTACACTGTCTCAGGATGCCCATATCAACCAGGCTGGCAGGAGAAACCATAGGAAATTGTTCATCCATATTTGTCAGAATCTGAGGGAGAGAGGCCAGGGAGAGCTAAGGGGTAGGCCTAAAGCCCAAGTGTTTAAACCTAGACTAAGAGGCTTAGAATAACAACAATTTAAACAGGCTAAAACCAAGCAGTAATAAATGCAGCAGAAAAGATGCAAGTGAACACTTTAGAGAACAAGTAGCGGAAAAAGCAAGATGAAGTCATAGAGTAGGAGGAAACACAAATACTGTAAAAGCAGCTGAATAAAGTGTGTTTTATTTTAGTAAAGTGGAAAGGGATAAGTAAAGTGAAAAGGGAGAAAGGAGAAACATAAGATAATTCAAGGTTAAGAAACTAAGGGGGTTGGCCTTCCCAAATTTTCTCTCTGTATTAGGTAGAATGAGCTAATGAGACTGGACTGGGAGGGGTGTTCCAGATCAAATTTACAGTAGGGGCGGGCAACTGCAAGACCACCAAGTTTAAGAACAAGACAACAATAGGGAAGGAGGGTGGGAAACTATGCTACAGCTACTAGCTACACTACTTTAGGCAGAAAACACTACAGAAATGTCTATCATTAGTGAGACCCTAAATTAAAGTTTTAAACAGAAAAAGGAGCAAGGAGATTCTAGTGAATGCTTTTGACTGCAAACAAATCAGTTATATGATACAATCCTTGGCAGGAAATTCAGAACAAACAGATACTTAACAAATGGAGAAAATGTCCAGCTAATAAGTTTCATACAGTGAAACTAGCTAAAAAAACTTTACAAATTTGACAGTAACAAAAGTGATTTAACAGGCCCAGTAAGGCAGAAAATTGCAGTACAACACTGCAGATTACGTTATAGCAATAAAATACCGTAAAAAGTAGGCAGCAG
The DNA here is from genome assembly GCF_019279795.1 of Protopterus annectens. Classification (NCBI taxonomy): domain Eukaryota; kingdom Metazoa; phylum Chordata; order Ceratodontiformes; family Protopteridae; genus Protopterus; species Protopterus annectens. Next base: position 57,892,318 of record NC_056743.1, on the reverse strand, counting down.
ACAATACAAAGTGCAATAAATGCTAGGAATAAACAATAACTAGCAAAATAAGCAAGAAAACAGGATACTTATTGCTATATATCACAGATCAGAGTTGTGGTCAGTGCCCCTCCTCCGTTCAGCTCAATGTGAATAAGCAGAAACACTCTCAAAGGTAGGGCTTAAGTACCAGAAGGTTCAAACCTGAAACAACGTAAAAAAAAGCTCAAAAGAACCAATGAGGTGCTTACTCTAAGCCTTAGAGCAGCCAACAATTACCAGCCTGTGGCCAATCAACACGATCCTCTCACTAAAGTGAAAAATGGCTTCTGCTAATCCAAGATGGCCTGGAAAATGTGCTCAGAACAAACAGCCACTGCAAACAAACAACCAGGCCCAGAGACAGCAAACCTGAAACTGAACTTTGCTATAGCTACTAGCTACACTATTTTAGGCAGAAAACACTACAAAAATGTTTATCACAGCAATAAAACAGCAGTGAGGCATTAAATGAAAGTTTTAAACAGAAAAAGGAACAAGGAGACTCTAGAGAATGCTTTTAACTGCAAACAAATCAGTTATATGATACACCTCTTGGCAGAAAAATCAGAACAGACAAACAAATGCTTAACAAATGGAGAAGAATTCCAGTCAATAACTTTCACACAGTGAAACTAGCTAAAAAAGTTTTACAAACAGTGAGACAGCAACAAAAGTGATTTAACAGGCCCAGTAAGGCAGACAATTACAGTACAACAGTGCAGATTAGTTTATAGCAATAAAATACAGCAAAATGTAGGCAGCAGCCAATAAAAAGTGCAATAAATAGTAAGAATAAGCAATAATTAGTAAAAATAAGCCAGACAATATTATCACAGATCAGTGCCCCTACCTGTTCAGCTCAGTGTGAATAAGCTCAAAATGTTATGCCCCATGACCTTTCTTCACCAATACCCGAATAATTTTTGCTAGAGTCTCACATTTATAAACATAGTTTTGTAACACTACTTGCACCCCATGTATGTACTTCTAATATAAACTTTATGATAGGCATATATAATTTTCTGTAAAGGGTAGCCACAGTGGTGCAGCAGTTAGCAGTGCCACCTCACACCAAGAGTTTCTCCAGTTTGATTTTTGGCTGGGGTGCCTTCTGTGTGAAGTCTGCATGTACTCCCTGCAGTCGCATGGGTTTTCTATAGTTACTGCAGTTTCTTTCCACATCACAAAGACATGCTGCAGGTGAATTGGACATGATAACCTGGCTCTAGGTGTATAACCATGTGTGTATCTTCTGTAGAATCTTGGGCACTAGGCTGGCAACACATAAAACTCCACTGCCAATCAATCTGTAGACCATTGTTCTGCTGTGGAATCCCCTAATGGGAAAAGCCAAAAGGAGAAGAAGATATATAATTTTCTATGAAACTGCTTAATACCCCACATCTTAACTACAATATTAATATTTTGCCATACCATGTTCTATTCTTCACATCTATTTCTTTTAATTTGCAATCACTAGTCACAAGATCTACCATGTATTTGACAACCACACTTATAGACCTCTTCATATTCACAATTTTCAACATCTATTAATGCATAAGTATCTTTTATACAGTAATAGCTGCTTCTACTTTTACATCAGTGAATCTAATAAACAAATGGATGCGTAATTGTTAATTTGCATTATTTCATGTCTGTTCTTGTATGTTACTTTGTCTATTTAAAAATGTTTGTCACGATGTTGGAGGTTTTCTCCCTCGGCTTCTACTGAAAAGAGTTTTTGAACTAACTACAGTCAGATAAACCCAGTAAACAAAAATAAAAATAAAATAAAATAAAAAAGTGACAGTCCCATTGGATGGCTTCCCTCCTCCACCCCAAGCTGAGGATAGTCAGTACACAGTAGCTTTTAACTAAATTAAAGGTAGATGTAGAAAATAAAAAAAATGGCTCAATAATGTAAAATGAAAAAACTTTTATTAAATCACAGTAAGCATGTTTTCTTCTGATAGACTTCATCAGACTGTGACAATTAATAAAACTGAACATTATTGTGTACTTCTTTAATAGAAGTCCAGTGACGTTATATAATGAACAATTACAAAAATCAGTGTATCAATGTTCTTTTTTTTTCAAAAACAATGTTTTTTTTTTTCATTTTCATAAATCCCTGGAACACAGTAGGCATTTAATTTTAATTTGCAGCAGTCCAACCCATTCTCTATATTAAATCTCTTACTGGCATTTTCTACTTAATTAATTACCGCAAATGTAAAACTTCTGAAATTGTTGCAAATAAATTGTCTAAAGAGTGAATTACTTGCATTTTTGAAGAAATAATAAGTGCATGTCATAAATACTTTGGTACAGCTTTTGCATGGTTATCCCATTATAAAAAGCTGTACGAGATCCACAGCATCCGGTAAGAATCTCATTTTGAAACCTAAAATCAAAGTAGCCTGATATACTAATCTGTTTTCATTTAACCATAATGTGTCTTTAAGATTATTAATATACCTTCATTCACTGTAATGTATCTTTGCCATTATTATATGTGCTTACATTGGTTATAGTGACTATATTTAAAAGTTCCTTATTGTTTATCTTATTGAGTAAACACAGTTTTCACCCCCCCCCCCCAACATCGAGTTATTATCATTATTATTGTAAGGCACATTGTTTCAATGACAGGAGCCATGAAATGGTTCAGAAAAGTATACCATTGTCCTCAAGGAAATATTTGCAGCTAAATTACTATTTACATCAGATGATACCAGGTAAATTACTATTTACATCAGATGATACCAGGTAAATTACTATTTACATCAGATGACACCAATGATGCATGTTATACAGAGTACATGTAAGGTAATCACAGGAATTCCAAAAGTCACTGCTGTGTCTTATATTAGTACTGTGGTGTCAAAAGTTATTCTGTTCCCTAATCTTACTACGCACATGCCTGTGATCAGGTCAACGAGATCAGCTTTGTTAAACAAGGCACTCACTTGCCCAGGTTGTCTCAAGTGCCTGTGTGCAGGACAAAAATGGAGCATACAACAGTTTGTGGGCTGATCTTGTACTGACAGACAGGATGATCAGTGTAATTATTCAACCCCCCCCCCCCAAAAAAAAAAATCGTAGTAGGCATAGGTCTGAAGGAAAAGAATGAGCTTCAAACTGGGATACATACATACAAATAGTTCAAGCACAGGCATAAATGCCCTTCTAGCTTGCCAGTATAGCAAAACACTTGTTCCCATAATGTGTCCAGGCTGCTCCTAAAAATGTCTAAACTTGTACTTGCTTTAATGTAATTTGGTGTCTGCTCCATGCATCAGCTACTCTGTCAGAGAACCAATTAGTACCTTCTCATTCCTATAGAACCTTCTACGTAGGTTATCTGATGATTCTCTAGTACTTTTTGATAACCCCAGACATTCCCAGAGGTAGTTGTTCCTAAATGCCTATATACCTGAATAAGACTTCCTCTTAGATATCTGTAAGAGACACTGTACAAGTTCAAATATTTTAGTCTTTCATAATAACTTAGATTTTCACATTCATAGATGCCCTTGGTATATTTCCGCTGTACTCTTTCCAGTTTACTCATACTTGTCTTCTTATAGGTTTCCATATTGTTATTCCATACTCAAGTTTGGGTCTAATATAACTAACAAACAATGACTTCATTATTTTTAATTTCCTAGACTTTATAAATATTTTTATACATCCTATAGTTCTAAAGCTATCATTAACCAATTGGTTGATATGACTAGAAAAACTCATAGCTGGATATAACCATATACGCAAGTCCTTAAATGAGTCTACAGTTTCAATCACTGTGTGCTGTATTAAATATTCACCTTTCAATTTATGTCTCCCAAATCTCATATGCTTAGTTTTTGATGTATTTATCAACATATTATTTTCCTGTGCCCAAATGGTCAATTTAGTCAAGTTATTTTGCAGACATGCCTTATCTGTAACACTTGTAATCAGTTTACTCAATTTCAGATAATCTGCGTATAGACTGTAGAACACCTCAGATGAAAAAGTTAGGTCTGAAAGATCTATGAACCTAAGACCAATCTAAACAAGTAAGGGCCTAGGACATAGCCCTGTGGGACACCCTGACTATAACCAAGGATTTCATCTGTCCAGTTGCTGTATGATACTTGCCATGTCCTATTTGTAAGCCATGCAGTTATCCATCTTATCAACAGTACAGTAATACCTAGTTGTATTAATTTATTGATTAGTGTTTTGTGTATGACCCAGTCAAATGCTGAAGTTAAGTATACAAAAATTACATCACAGCACAATTTTTCATTCATAGGTTCATAGGTTCATAGGTTCATACTAGGCTATCTGCCCGAGGGCATTTATAAGCCTAGCCCATAGTTTTGTGGCTTACGCCACCCCTTTAGTATGGGGGACTATACCCATTATTTTGCTGTGCCTCTGTCTAGCAGTGACACTGAGGTAATCCCTGGAGTATATCTGCGATCTCCCATCCATTGGTCAAGATTTCTCTTGAACAAGGCCAGCGAGGTGCTCTGCCTCACATATACCGGGATTTTGTTCCACAGCATAGGGAGTCTTTGGGTGATGAATCTATCCCTCCAGCACGTCCTATTAATAGCCGTGTCGAGGTTTAAGTCTCCCGCCCTTGTGGCTCTGACGGATCTAGATTTTTTGAGGTGAAGCATATTCATCAAATCTGGGTTTGACATGGCCTTGTATGTCAGGCAAAGGTCACCTCTGAGCAAGCGGTGGCGACTGAATAGAGCTGGAGTTCTTTCAGTCGGGCAGCATAGGACAGATTTTTGAGACCCTTTATCCTTTTGGTGAGGAACTTTTGTGGCCTCTCCAGCTGCTGCAAGTGTCGGGTCAGATACATTCCGAATGGGGCATTGTACTCAATCATTGGTCTGATGAGTGATGAGTATAGGGAAACTATGACCTCCCTTGATTTAGATGTGAATCCCTTCATGATAAGGTGGGCAATGTAGAAGGTCTTCCTAACTACTTTAGCTACATGGGTGTCGAATGACAGGCTACTGTCAACCTGGGTCCCCAGGTCCCTGATAACTTCTTCTGTGCTCAGAGGATTACCACCTATATGGTAGCTAGGGGTAACCTTGTTTTTCCCGAAGGGTATGACTATGCATTTTTTGGCATTTAACTTTAGGCCATGGCTCTGGCACCAGTCATCCGTTTCTGTGAGACCCTTCTGAAGGATATCTGTGTCAGATGTGTTTTCAACTATGGCGCCCAGTTTGCAGTCATCTGCAAACTTTGTCAGCCATAACCCTCCTGTGTTTGCTTGTACTGGAAAAGTAGATGCCAAACAAGAGTGGGCCCAGGACTGAGCCCTGTGGGACACCACTTGTGACAGGCTTTGAGTCTGACATGGCGCCAGCAATTCTGACCCTGTGGGTTCTGTCACTCAGCCAGTTTGCAACCCATCTTGTGATGTATGGGTTAACATTTAAGCTGATGAGTTTTTCAATGATACCCGAGTGGGGTATTGTATCGAAGGCCTTCGCCAGATCGAGGTAGGCTGTGTGGACTGCCTTTCCCTCATCAATGGCTTTGGTGACTGTTTCGAAAAAGTCAATCAAGTTTAAAAGGCATGATCTGCCTTTGACAAAGCCAAACTGGGTTGGATCCAAAGTCTGCAAATTCCCTATGTCTTTATTTATGAGGTCCATTATGATCCTCTCCATGGCTTTGCAGATAAGGCTTGTCAAGCTAATGGGCGGTAATTTCCAGGGTCTGTGGAGGCACCGCCTTTGTGAAGTGGGACCACAGTGCAGTCGCCACTCCTGGAGTGCACTCCAGAGGTGAGACTATGATTAAACAGCTGTCCTAGCTGTGGGTTTAATTCCTCGTTGAGTTTGTGGAGCACACAGCCTGGGACACCATCAGGTCCCATGGATGCTGTGTTTTTTGCTTTGGAGAGAGCAGTTCTTACTTGGGCGTTTGAGATGTTTGGGGGATTGCAACCATTTGGTATAGATATCTCTCCTTTTGGGGGGGAGGAGTTTGCACTGAACCTGTCAGCCAGTATGTTGGCAATGTCTGTAGGATCAGTAATCTTCACATCATTTTGAACTAGTTCTGAGCATATCTGGGAGTTTCCTCCCAGGTTTCTAACATAGCTAAAGAAGGCCTTATGATTGTCTTTTGAGTCTTTAGCTATTTTTCTCTCAAAATTTGCTTTGGATGATTTTATGAGAGCTCTTAGTTTTTTACTTATAGTGATCAAAGGTGTCTTACCTTTTAAGGATTTTGCTCTATCTTGTAGTAGCTTCCTCCTTTTGTTGTAGAGTTTGTTTATGGCTGGGGTCCACCAGACTGGACGCTTGCCCTTGGTACAAAGAGTCTTTGTTTTGCTTGGGATTGCCTTATCCATGCAGTCCTGCAGGTGCTGGTAGAAGGCATTTGTAAATGATTCAGCGGCTTGAGTACTGTTTTCCGCCGGCACGGGGGCCTTAAAGGAGACCACACTAGTCTTTAGAAGTGTGAAGTTGGCTTTCGAGAAGTTTTTTACTGTGGTCTTTTTTATTTCAGGTGGGGGTGGGATGAGGACCTCCAGCAAGATTAGTTTGTGATCTGATCTCACCAGTGAGGGGTATACTTCCGGTGTTGAACATTGTGCTCCCATGTTCGTGATGATGAGATCAAGTATGTTTTCTCCTCTTGTGGGGATGGTGACTAGTTGTTCCATGGCATTTGAGTTTATGAATTCCAGGAACTTTTGGGCTAGGGTGTTTGGGCTTGAGTAGTGTTCCCAGTCTATATTAGGGTAATTGAAGTCACCTAGTATGATGGTGTTTGGAGATACATTTATCCTCCAGTGTTTTCAGGAAAGCCATGTGAGGTTCCTGAGTTTGTGAGGGTGGCCTGTAACATGCTACAATTTGCAGAGCAGTCTTGCCTATGGTTAATTGCACCTGGATGGTCTCCGATGCATCGTGCGTTACCACCAGTCTTGAGGTGTGGGTGTCCTTGATGAATATGGATACCCCCCCCTCCTTTCTTGGTATTGTCCGGATTTTGGGGGCGGAACGCATGGTATGAGGTAAAACCTGTTAGTGCTGGGGTGCTCTCAGGAGCCTTGAACCAGGTTTCTGTCACAGCACAGACATCGATGTTCTCCATACTGAGAAGGGCCTCGAGTGCGTGCATTTTGAGATTTAGACTTCTGGCATTGAGCAGCATTACCCTTAGTTTTTCCTTTTTGTGTTCTAGGGTGGTAGGTTTAGAATTTGAGCCTTGCCTAAAAAAGGCACTATGGGGGTGGCAAGAGCCTTTGCCAATATCCGGAATCCCAGGGGTGACAGGTGCAAGCCATCCCTTGTGAAGCAGCGTGGCTTGTCCAGCATGTCATCCCAGGCAGACAGACATTGGATCCCCTTTGAATGACACCAGAGGTTAAGCCAATTGTTAAAGCTGATCATCTTATCTCTGTATTGTGGCATCATTCTTGGTGAAGGTAGGATACTGCTCAAGGTCAGAGTCATACCTGCCTGGGCTACATAATCAGAGAGCTCCTCAATGTCTCTTTTCATGTAGTCCAAGGAGGTACGTCTCAGGTTGTTTACACCAGTGTGGACAATGACTGAGTCGTATTTGTACCTGCTGTTGAGAGACCTGAGTGCTTGCGTTATGTGGCGGATTCTAGTGCCCGACAGGCAGCTTACTGTAACTCTCTCCTTACTCAGTCTGGTGAGCGGGACGTCAGTGTGTCTGACTATGGAGTCACCAATGACTAGTGTGTCTGGCATTGTGTTTGGCCTTAAGGGCTGTGACTGTTTGACACTCTGACTGTGAGGTCTATGTGTTGCAGGTGTTGTGTTCTGAGGTGGTGGTTGTTTGGGTGTCTGCTTTGGTGGCCTCTGCTGTTTTGGTAGATTTTTGATCAGAGCCTCCGAGTATGTCTTTGTGTGTTTATGTGTATGATTTGAGGTTGTGATGGTACTATGTGTGACTGGGTCTATAGTGTGTGTGGTAACCTTCTCCTCCTGTCTGGTCTTGCCAGTTCTAAGTTGAGAGAGCTCAGCCTCCAGTTTGGCCGTATAGTTGCATCTCTCGCATGTATTTGTGTTTTGTGGGAGGAGGAGAGGGTTGTCTGTGTACATGAGGCAATTGTAACATTGCCTCAATATTCCCAGGTTCACCAGCTGAGCAGGAGAGGCTACAAGCAACTGATCCCTCGACATGCTAGAAGGAATAGACAAAAAAACTTTAAAAGAGATTCCAGGGGATGTGGGTGTCCGGGAAATGGGGTTCGCCTTTTTGGGGTACTATCTATAACAAGAGTGCTGTATCTCGGTGATAAATACTGTAGGAACAAGTGCTAGGTTTGACAGATACAGAATAGGCTACTCGGAGTCAGGTAGAGATGATCTTTTTAGTTATAGGAAATGCTGGTTAGATCAGTAGTATAGTTCGAGGAAGGTAGTTTTAAGGGAAAATTTGAAGAGTGGACTTTAGGTAGCCCTAATAGTTTAAATCTGCTTAGCCGGCGCTGCCCTAGTGTGCAACGGTAGCAGGTCCGCGCTAAATCACGCTAAATCGCGCTAAACCGCGCAAACGCGCGTTTAGCGTGTTTTATATCAGGGGGCTGAAAGAAGCTAGGAACTGGCCCAAAACGACCAATAAACTACAAGTTGCTGGCTGAAACCTCACAAAACTGGACCAACAGGCAGCTCAATGCTTTCCACTCCCACTGGTAAGCAAGGGAACGTCCTCTCTTCCAAATTAGGTAAAGAATCAGTAACAGGAACTGAGGTGTTATATTGTTATAGAACATCATGTTACAGGTAGTACTAGATCTATTTTCAACATATGCATGCTGATTTATGGTTTATAGTCCTAACCTATCCAGTTCTGACAATAACTTATCCAATATTACCTTCTTCATTAATTTTCCACAACATAAAAGTAGACTTAAGGGGTCTGTATGATTCTGGGTTTGTTCTACTCCCCTTTCCCTTAAAGACAGCTTTAATAAGTGCATGTCTCCAATCTTGAGGAATCTCCCCATATTTATATGACCTAGTTAATAATAGATATAATGATAGTGTAAGTGCTTGCTGAAGTGTTCTCAGGTCATTTTTATTAATTCCATCTCCTCTCTGCACTTTGTTTGGATCCAGTTTTCGCAGTTCTTTTTCGATATCATCTAATTTGATTCCAGTATCTGGGGTTACCTGGATATCACGTGGACAACTTACCACCCCTTTTGTGGAGCCAAACTGCTTTGCATAAGATTTTGTAAATATATCTATAATCTGTTGTGTCTGAGAATACATTTTAGAATCTGCACACAGTTATCAATTTGTGTGTCTTTACTCCTTCCACATTGTATGTATCTATAAAAAGGTTTCCTATTATGCTCACTATCTTCATATAAATTTTCTTCAAAATTTTCTCGATCTTGTCTCACACAATGCTTAATCTGTTTGTCCAGCTTATTTCAGTTTTCAAAGTTGTAGTTCGACCTCTCTTCCATTTCTTATAATTTTTGTCTCTAACCATAATCAGATATCTTGTTCTTATCAAAATATATCCCCCTGATGTTGTATGCCTAGATCCTAATGTTAAAATTTTTTTTTGACTTTTTGCACTCAAGCAATTTCTCTTTCAAAACTTTCCACATTCCATTCTGCAGTTTTTCCACTGAACAACTCACTCCAGTTAGTTTTACATAGTGACTGTTTTGCTTCCATATAATCTGGAATTAACCTTCTGTGCATTGGTTTTGATTTCAGTTTGACAGAATTATCTAGCAACAAATTAACCTTAATAACCCCATGATCACTGCACATCAATGGTGGTAAAACTTGAAGTTACAGTAATTTCTTTAGGAACACAAACGATATCTAGCATGTTCCAACCCCTGGTAGTTTTTGTTTTACAATCTGAAGCAATTGTTCCTGAATATACCCTGTGAATAATTTCCTTACTAACGTTGTTGAATCAATATTATTCCAGTCTGTTTCTGGTAAACTTAAGTCCCCAGCTAATATTATTTTTCCCTCCTGTATTTCTTGTAAGAAATGTTTGAATTTCATCGTGTCACCCTTGAAGCCATTCAGAAGATTAGGTAGTGTAAAGCTGTTAAACAGTCAGGGCTGCTTGATTTCATTCACAACCCTAACATTAACCTTAGAATGTCATATTCTTCTTGACCAATGAAATGTTTCAAAATACTCCTTGATGTTAATAAGGCAGATGACATTGGGAATCATGTCGTTGTTCTGTTCTGAAACCAAAAGGCAATGCTCCACCAGTGCTAAAGACTGAAAATTTATCAAAGAATCCCCTGTCATTTTTTTCCCCGAGCTCTGTATCTTCTTGGAGACATGCCTCTCCAGTGGGTTAGGCAAAAGGCCACAAATTTTGGGTAATGGGTTAACATCTCCCAGCTCTCAGCAACCATCTTTCATCTTTCTCATGAGAAGAGATCTCTTACTGCATAAACTAGACTTCTTGTACTGTAGTAACAATTACATTCACTGAGAATAAAGTACAAATTCAGTCATATATTTCCCGAAAAAGTTTAGCATAAGTATGAACACCAGATAGAGGCAAAACACTAGATAAGCCATATCACTGTTCAGATGCAGGCTTTGGGTGCAAGCAAATTCTACCAGGGACAGCAGACCACTAAAAATGCCTTGACTGGACATGTAAAAATACTGAAATGTATAACATTTCAGAAAGTAGCAAAAGGAAAGATATGTCTGAGCTCTTATTGTATGTGCAGGAAGATTTAGTGTCAAGGACACAGCAAAGCAAATGAAGTCTGTCAGCTTTAATAGAACTACTCTGAATCATAAACCACAACATGAGCAATCTGTGATAGGGCTAACAGCCCAGATCATTATCCCAGATGGAAAGTGTGTCACACTTACAGGCAGGTTTAACTCCAAAGTGGAGCTTTCCAGACCTTATTCATATATATGCTAAATCTGGCAAGAACAGGATTGTTATCATGGTATTCAGAGGCATGCTTCACTATTTGAAGACAGTATCTACTTTAGCTGAGACATTTGAAAAAGACATAATATGTTTTTTCTGGGCCCCACGCTGAAGCAGTGCATATTCTTAGCTAGCACAGTACACAGTGGACAAATGATAACATGTGGCATGACATAATATGGTGTTACACTAGATGCTTATATCCCATGATCCCATGCAGCTATGAGTAGTATATATGATCTATGATCCGTCAGAGCCCAGAATAAGGACTTGATATAATAATAAGACAGATCTCTTCTAGGTTTGTTCTGCCTTCTTCTCTTACGTGGCATTTGTCTTGATTAACCAAGGATTATTGTTGAAATGATTACAGTACTACGGTGGTCCTAGAATGGTTTGCTTTTTACCTTTCTGGGTGTTCTTAGAAAAATAGTCTCTGTAATGAATCCCTCTTCTTCTTTTCACCAGGAGTGTGGAATTCCACAGGCTTTAGTTTTGACCTTTGCTTTGTTTACTGTGTGCATAATGCTTTGGGACAATTAATTTGGTGGATCTCTTTGCACTATCACTGTTATGGGTTGCATTCATTAACAACTACATGGACTGTAGCTATTGTGCTGGCAGTGCTTCATGGTGCCAATATGTTTGCTTGCTATTTGGTATTCATTAAATAGCACTACACAAATGTGTAGAGATACCAAACACAAATAAACAATGGAATATACTAATGATGGTATAAACAGCTGTAGACCAATCCAATATGGTGGAGCTACCAGGAAGCTATAAAGCAATCATGTGCACTCAGTGCAGGCTTTTACTCTGTACACCAAAACACTTTGGAAGACAGCACAATTACACATTTAAAAAAAAACATGTTAGGAGTAGCTGCTGCTATTATTTTGCTGTATTTGCGACCGACTTTAAATCAGGGTGCTGCTGCTGCTAGACCTCGGGCAAGAAGAATGGTGTTTATACCCTGTTTAACTTATCATGGACTGCATGACACAGAATTTGCTGAGAGATCCAGGGTGGACAGGGAAACACTGGTGAAACTATGCAAACTCTGTCACCCCCCCACCTCAGGCCCCAGGGAAATCATGGAGAACCCATCCGTGTGGAAACAAAGGTATGTTTAGCTTTATGCATACTAGCTGCTAGTACTTTTCAGAGACCCACAGGGAGCATATTAGGGGTGTCACAGGTATCAGCCTCAAGAATATTACATTAGATTTTAAATGCAATGCTACTACATGCAAGGGATTACATCTGCTTCCCATGCGTCCCACAGGAGAGAGCAAGGACCATGCAGGAGTTATATGCAGTAGTACATTTCCAAGCCCCACCTGAGGAACAGGGAAGCAGGTATATCACATAAAAGGTTTACACTCTACAAACTGTCTGCAATGCCCAAAGGACCATCTACAATGTCTGTGCAGGTAACCCAGGCAGTTTCCCCAACTCCCATATATAACACACCAGGTTTGCAAGGGCATCTAGTGAGGGATGCAGATTACACAACCCCACTGAGCAAGGATTCAATGAGACCCATACTCAAACTAGGAATATTATAGAATGGGTGTTTGGATTGCCTCCAGTACAGCTCTTTTGAGTGTGTACTTTTAACTCCCAGTGGGTGTGGGTTGGGTCTTTAAAAAATGAAGTTATCCCCTTACAGTTTGAACAAATATTCATATCTCTGGAACCAAAAGTGTTACTAGAAAACTGTAAATGGTAAACTATTCAGGCTAAGTTAGTATTTACATTAGTGGCATTCATTCAGTTTGATGCTTTAAATTGGATTTTATAAGCCAAATATAAAGGCAGTGAATATTAATTTTGTAATAATAAATAATAAAAACAAGCATAAAAGGCAGAGATTCCTTTAATCAGCATAAAGAAAACAGAGTAAGCGATTTCATGGATAAACCACTTCATCAGACCAAGATAAAATACAATCAAACAACACAGCATTTTTTACTACAATGTATCAACTAATTACTTCATTACTCTACCAATAGCCACTTAGTATACATATCACATGGTGCTGTTTCAAATAGCTACCATTTGTGCCCTCCTTTTCTTCAGTCTGGGTCTTAAAGAGACCCTGTCATTCAATCCACCTTCTTTATCAGCTTGTAAGTTCAGTATCCAATTTAATTCCCTATCTTCAGTGGTATTACCAATGTCTCTCAACCTGCCTGTAACTATTATAATTTCCACTACTCTAAATGTAGACTTATGCATGTTGGATGTTTGCAAAATATGTTGGGCTAGGGAATTTTTTACATTCAGCTGTCGCATATCCCTGACATGTTCCCTCATTCTTTCTGTCAGTGTATGATTTGTTTTTCCTATATAAAATTTCAAACACACTGAACATATAAAATTTCAAACAACTGAGCATAGCAGAAATATGTGATGTGATTGCTCCCAGTGTCTACCTGTCCTATTCTAGTAACATAGCAGAAATATGTGATGTGATTAGAAAGCACTGGCACATTTTAACAAAAGATCAAGAAGTCAATAGTGTTTTAAGTTTTAGACTGTTGTTTACTTTCAGAAATAGGACTTCCTTGAAGAATCAGTTGTGCTATGGGAATAAAGTAAAAGAGCATGTGTGTAGAAAAGGCATTTTCCCATGCAGAAGTTGCAACTTCTGTGAACTGATAGATACCAGTAATGAGTTCATTCACCCTATTACAGGTAAAAAGTATGCGTTTAATGTGCCAGCCACTTGTAAGCCCAGACACTTAGTATACTTAGTACAATGTTCAGTGTGTTTGAAATTCTATATAGGAAAAACAAATTGTACACTGACAGAAAGAATATGGGAACATGTCAGGGATATGCGACAGTTGAATGTAAAAAATTCCCTAGTCCAACATATTTTGTAAACATTCAACATACATAAGTCTACATTTAGGGTAGTGGAAATTATAATAGATACAGGCAGGTTGGGAGACATTGTTAATACCACTGAAGATAGGGAATTAAATTGGATACTGAACTTACAAGCTGATAAAGAAGGTGGATTGAATGACAGGGTCTCTTTAAGACCCAGACTGAAAAAAAGGAGGGCACAAATGGTAGCTATTTTAAACAGCACCATGTGATATGCATACTAAGTATCTATTGGTAGAGTAATTAACTAATTAGTTGATACATTATAGCATAAAATGCTGTGTTGTTTGATTGTATTTTGTCTTGGTCTGATGAAGTGGTTTATCCATGAAAAGTGCTTACCCTGTTACATTTATGCTGATTAAAGGAATCTCTGCCTTTTATACTTGTTTTTATTATGTATACTTTGTTTTACAAGTTTTATTTTTTGGTAGTTTTATACTGCCATTAATTTTGTAATGTTGCATAAACACCAGATGATATCTCAATAACCATTCAAGCAAGGCACATGCTGCTTGCAGGATTTTCTTTATACAGCTGTGAGCTTTCATATGAGGCAATGCAGTTCTGTTTGTTTTACCTGAATGCTGAGATATTTAGAGAAATATGAATATTATTACAATACAAATAAACAGTATGCAAATAATATTCAATATCTCTTTAGCTGCATTTGACGGAGGTCAAACATCAATAAAATTGTGTTTGCTGTCATGTATGCTTTAAAATGAAATATTCTGATACCTTGTATGTAGCATGGTTTGGGAGTTATTAATGCAAATATGAACAAGCAGTATTTGATGCCTAGAGGTGTCAGGAGGAGGTAATTGCAGAAATGTATGGAGGCACACTTGGCTGTAATGCATTAGATTGCCTTTCTAGTATCTTGACATGTCAGGAAGTGCACTGCAGTACGATCTAGGCACCTCTGCCAAAATACTTACAGTCTGTGCCATGTTACACAATATAATTCTCAGGAAACAGCTTCAACAAGGACAGCAAGAGGCAGGACCACAGTTTCAAGGACCACAGGCAGGGCCAGCAGCAGCAGCAGCAGCAGGTACACATGAGGAGTCTGAGGGAGAAACACACGCTGCAGATGGACACAAGCTGCAGATGGTGTTGGCAGATGGAGACGTGCACAGTATGCCCTGGTTCTGGCTAAGAGGCAAAGGATAGCACACACACTTACTACCTAGGACAATGTCTAAGATCTCACGCACAAAGAAATAGGAATATTTATGCCTGTCAGACTCCATAATCTTTACTTAACCATGTAAAGGCTGTCTTCTGATAGCATCAGACAAGGACAACCTCCAAGGACAAAATTTGTACATCCTGTAATGACAAGGTAAGTGTGGAACCTGTAAAGAAAAAAAAGGTTTTATAACTGATTACTGATGTATATCACCATAAGCAGAACATTTGTCTGAGATGTACAGTTATGTCAGTAACATCTCCTCTGTCAAATTTTTGCAATATGCAGTTATGTAACAGAACCAATAGTGTGCATCAAACATTTCAATTGACCACCATCTATAAAACATAGGGCAGGTCAACTATACCCTTATTTGCACAACTATACCAACAAGCAAAAGTGAAGTACCTAATGCTTCCACTGCTTTAATGGAAATACTATCTGAAATACAATGAGGTTCAACAATTATAGAAGAAATCATTCACAAATGAGGAGGAACAAGAAATCAACAACTTTTCTTCTGCAATACATATTGATAAGTGCAAGCATGTGAATAAGCAAGCATTAGCTATCCACTGTGTCATCAGACATATATACAACCCTAAGTCACAAAGACATGAGTAAAGGGCTGGGTGCAGTCATCATTTGCACAGGGACTGAGGGTTAGGACAGCAAAGCTGACACCAAAGAATTGAGTGTGTGCAAGTAAGAAACATGTATCTGTCAGAATATGCAGTGTTCAGGGTCAGTAAAAACAGATGTATAGCAATCAACAGTACTGTTTAGATAGTTTGCATGTGTGTGTGTGAAGTGGTATGAGCAAGTGAAAGTTTCTTTCAATGTGGATGTGTCTGCATGAACACAATCAAACACTGTGCTAGCACTATGTCTTGGCATCTTGGACAGGTATGTGCCATTCATGATAGAGTAATCAGTTCAATGTCATCACCACCAACCATGAGAAACACCTCTGCCAGGAGTTGCAATAAAGCCTTGGGTAGAAGTAAGGATGCTACCTGTATATGCGAGATGTCTGCTGGATGAGCTTTCCTCACAAATTCATCCAGGATCATAATCCCATAGCCTACCACATCTGGATGTGGACACCATAATCCCTGATGGAGCAGTGGATGTAGTGTCACTACAAGAGCATGATCTTCCATGGCCAAATCTGCTAACTCCAGAAGATGTAGCAGCTCTCCAGCCAAGTGGATGCCCACCCTTCCACAACAAATGTTCCATCACAGACACTGCTTGATCCAGGGTGTTATTCATCCTGTCCAAGGAGTTGCTGACATGGTTCAGGGAGTCATGTATATCAGAATGCACAACATTTAGTAGTTGCACTATCTCTTCTAATGCCTTGGTGGGACATGCCTGTGTCTGCACTATGGCCCTACACACATTGCTGGTGACACCTAATGACAGACAACCATCAGGAGGAAGGCGAACAGCAGGCCTCCTCCATACACCCCTACCAACCTTCCTGTGTGACAAAATGGCCTCAAGATGGCTACTGGAAAAAAAGCAACCAGCTCTGCAATTAGAGTAAACATGCTACCCTGATCATTTATTTGCTTAGGCTGTGACTGAAATATGAGTAGGGGGTGTGGTAGCCACAACCTGAGTGTCAAAATGACCCCCTGCACTCCCAGACTGTGCCTGTTCATCATCACCACTATCATCAGAGGCCACTGATACTCTAACATTAGGTGGTAAGAGATCCACAGTGCCACTCTCAGGATCACCTATGATAACAAGCAATAAACAGAACAAACAGAAAATGGAGAATAAAATTAATCACATATTTTCCTTATAAGAAAGGTATGTTAAACTCTAACAGTTGCTAAAGCAATATAAATTTGACTCTCATATAGACCTGTCCTACCTTATAGCCAGTAATAACAATAACAAAATGTGTGCTGGCAATGTGCAGGTAAGCTGGCCTGGCATCCTGCAATCCTGATGTGAGGAAGGGAAAGAAAAGAAAGCTGATAAGTACCACAATACAAATGAAACAAGAAAAAGAGGGCAATCCTGTTCACAAGTGCAGATTAAAAACTGTTCTCAAAAATGTAGTGAACATTTAGATCCCCCCAAAACACCCTCTTCCATTCCTCTATGACTTTGTCATGACTCACAGTTGTCACTTTTTCTGTATGTATATATATATATATATATATATATATATATATATATATATATATATATCCATATATGGGTCTACTTTCATAGACCGAACGTACGAATCGCCGACACACATGTTCCCGACCCCAAACAACCGAAAACACACCACACCAACAACTCAACATACCGAACACCACAACACCGACACAAAAAACGCCAAGTACACATTGCACACAACAACATATCCACTAACCTTAACCTAAACCCTAACCCTAACGTCCGACACTACCGCACACGTACCCAACCCGCACCCTAACCCTAACTCACTTAACACACCCCTAAACCTCAACACCGTCACTATCGCACACTCACCCTACCTGCACCCTAACCCTAACTCACTTAACCCACCCTAAAACATTCAGCCCGTCACTATCGCACACTCACTCCACCCGCATTCTAACCCTGACACACTTAACACTACCCTACACTGCTCTACGTCACTTCCACACACTTACCTCACCGGAACCCTTAGTCCGACACCACCGCACACTCACCTTTCCCACACCCTATCCTAATATCCCTCACTATCGTACACTTACCCGTCCGCTCCCCAATACTACATCTTTCACTTTCGCACACTTACCGTATCGCGCTCACACGCTGCCGTTGTCGGTCTCTCAGCCGTCGGGATATCGCGTTTTCGGTAACATACCTGTTCGGTCATTCCTTCTCGGTCTTCCGGGTGTCGGTGGCGTGGCGCTTCGGTCTATGAAAGTAGACCCATATATATATATATATATATATATATATATATACACACACATATATACATATATCTGCCATCTAAGATATATGCATATAAAGATATATAGAAATGACAATTGCATTTTGCATACCTGGTCTGCTTGTGTTATTCTGGGTCTGTTGTCCATATATGCATGAATGCAAAGGATTATGTGGTAACCCAGTGCTGAGCTATCTAGATCTCTGACAGTGGAGAGAAATTCCTCTGTTTCATCAGTACTGGTTTGGTAACAGTACCATCTCCCATGACCACCTGTTCCCAGGCAACTGCAGCTGCCCTATATCATACAGATGCTATTATATCACTTACCTCATATTCTAGCTGGGAGTACGTTCTCCCATGCCCTCTGACAGCAATGATGTTGTTGACCACCTGCTGCCATATCCTCTCTTGGGCAGATTGGTAACATCTACCTCACCCTAACAGAAAAGCTCCATAGTAATTTAAGGTCTGGATAATGACCTAATTTTCTGCATCAGTGTATGGAGGCTTGTGTGGTACAGATTTCTTAGGTGCCTTATCCCTGTATGAGATGAAACAGATACATAATTAAGTATATAATACACAGACACGATAACTGTGAACTCATTATGTGTGAGTACATGCATCCATCATGCATACAATTTAAATATTAATGCTCCCTATTGCTAGACACAAATTAGGACAGCCTATATATATATATATATATATATATATATATATATATATATATATAAATCTCTAAATCAAATACAAAATTATAACAATTTTGTAATGCAGATAACACAGGTTTAACTGTGTAATATATTGCAACATTAACAATAAAAATTCAAAGTATACTATTAGAAATGGCTCACAGCTATTATAAGTGCATCTCCATTGCTGTGGAAGACAGTCAGGTCTCAATCCACAAATATAACACATTTTCCTTTCTACTAACACTGGTAAAATGCCAGACCTTCCCACAAAGTTATAATACACTCATCTGTAATAATTGTGCAAACAGCAACTAATTGCAGCCTAAAACATATAAGTCATGTAGCATTCTGTAGGATATGTTTAGTAATGCAAACATGGCTATGTCCTAAGAAATGGATAAAGAAATACCATTAAGATAAAAAAATGCTTCTGAGGGGCCAGTGCAGTTCACCTTTTAATGTTGAACTAAAAGCATTATGTAAGAAATACCAGCATACATTGGCAACACAGAGATATATAAATCACATAATTCTCCAAATGTGGATATTTAACAATATCAAACTCCCTGGATCCAAATGGTCTCACCAGTATAATACAAGGATGCTAGCTACATGATTACCATTATATTGCACAGAGTCAGCCCTGTGAGCACTGTGAGTATGCAAATGAGGTGCTAAATCATTAGCATTCCTGAATATCACAATCTTCACTAAGTGTAGGAAATGTAAACATGGTGTATGGAGCTACAAAATTACATGCACACACCCTAGCACTACAAGGATGAACACTGAGAAGTGTTACCTACTGATGGCTTACTATGACTGCATGAAAAATCAGGGTTTCACAGCCTCCACAGTTTGATGTACACCTACTAAGGGTGTGTCAGAGAGGAGACTTGCCAAAAAGTCTGAAAGTATGTTGACTAATTTAGGACAGAAACATTCCTAACATCCAAATGCTGGCTTTAAAGACATAGTTGCTTGCTTTTAGTATGAAATGTTGCTCATATTCAAGGGATTACTTTAAGCATTGTTACAGATAACATATATAATAAAACAGGGAAGCACTTTATAATCTTGGAATACTGAAATATCAAATTTCAGTATCTCGAGACCATAAAGTCGAACGGACAGAAATCGCGAACCCGGAAATGTCGAATCTGAAATCTTGAATCCGTGGTATGGATAGCGTGCTAGGTAAGTGTTGGGTTTTTTAGGGTTTTGGGGAGTGTTTGTGTGTTTTTGAGTGTGTTGGGAAGTTTTAGGTGTGGGTTAGGGTAGGTAGGTAAGAATGTGAGTGTGTTAGTGTTGGGAATGGTGGTATTTGCATGTATGTGATGTGTGTTTGTGCAGGGGTGTGTGGAATGTATGGTGCTGGGTTGTCTGTGTCATGGAGTGTAGTGTGACCTCGGAGTTAGTACATATTAGTAGGGGGTGGGGGCACAGCCCCCACATGGGGGTGTAAGGGGGCTTGCCCCCTGCATATAGTAAGGGTAGATGTGTGTGTTTGTTTAGTTGTGTGCGTGTGTGTTGTGTTGCTTTTTTTAGAGTGTCGGGAGGTATGGGTGTTTGTGTTTGTATGTGTTGTGTAGTGTGTGCTCTGTGTTTCCGTGGTTTTGTGTTTCGTGGTTTTGTGGTTTCATTGATATGGATTCTTGGCTTCATGGTCTCGAGATACCGAAATTCGATATTTCAGTATTTCAAGATTATGAAGTGAATCCAATAAAACAGACATAGAATTGCTATGAAGAAAGCATATATAAAGAAATGAGACACAATAAAGAAAAAGAAGAATGCACCTGCAGTGTT
This sequence comes from Protopterus annectens, assembly GCF_019279795.1. Taxonomy (NCBI): domain Eukaryota; kingdom Metazoa; phylum Chordata; order Ceratodontiformes; family Protopteridae; genus Protopterus; species Protopterus annectens. Next base: position 57,871,824 of record NC_056743.1, on the reverse strand, counting down.
TGCAGTCTTTGTTTAATATTGTGTGAGCATATGGGTATCTGTTAGCAATATTACAATCTTTCAGATATTTACTGTCAAATGAGACAGGTGAACTTTCATAAATTGTTTCTGTTGTTCTTTCAATGTGACTTGATAAAATGTCACTTTATTAGCACCTCAAAACACCTTTTCTCCTTGCAAATATATGTCGTTGTGTGTGGTAAATATGGAAAACACTACAATGAATTTTATTACTACTCTTGTTTGACAATTCAAATCCATAGAGGTTCCTGTTGCAATATTACAAGGTTGATTAAACATCTGAAATGTACATTTAAAGTATTTGATTTATACGTTTTCTTTATTTGCACACTGTTTTACATTGCACTCCTTTGACTAGCAGAAGACGGTAGCAGTGAGTGCCATTTCACTGTCCAAGGTAGGTAAAAACTGACAAATTTTATTTGGACTGCAATCCATAGCACAATGAAGACTGGCAGTGTTGCACTTTCCTCAGCAGTCTGGGAAGTAATAAGTGAATAAATTCAAGCTGTCACACTCCTATCTCTATGGCATAATGTGTAAACATATTGAGCATAGAGAAACAGTACAAGCAATGCAGGGTTCAAAACCTGTTCACACATCATTTTATTCATGAAGGCCATACTAAATATTGACATTCATTTTAGTGTATGAATGTTTTGATGTGGGAAACTCAATTAAGGTCAGTATTGACTAAATGTGACAGATAACTCATTTGAAATGATGCCGATGTTAATTGTGTGTGCTGTGTGAACAATGAAAACATTTCTGCTGTTCTCCGTACCCTTCTCCATTCCCATGGCATTAGATAAAGTCCTGATATTGGGAGACATTCATGATAGTACTGATGTGGCAAGGAGATGTGTGAACGCTGAATGTGTCAGTGTAATGCAGCAGTAGTTTTGCTCATTGCCAGATATGCACTGTGATTAAGTTCATGTTTCTCCAAGTTGTTATTCCAAAAAAGTTGTTTGAGTGCTTCTGATAAATATTGCCTTCTGCATTTGCACCTCTTGGCAGTGCAAAATGAACTTTCTCGGCTTAAGAAAAAATGTGAAGATTTTAGTTTAGACTGCCTTATGTAATGCAAACTAGTCCAGGAGCATTAAACACTCTGGATAGTACCCAGTGAAGAAAATACACCAGTTAGGTAACTTTCTCTATGGCACAAGGTATATATGCAGTGAGCTTAGAGAACAAGGACAACTGATGCATTGTTCGAATCCACTCAAATGATAATTTTACAGAGGGCTGTTTGAATACATATTTAATCACATTTTGTGATACCACTGTATTGTTTAAAAATCAGATATTGCCAGCATCTGTGTTGTGTGTGTTCACTTTACCATTATTTTTCATAAACTACAAGTCTGATAATGTGTTCCGCAAAGTACATTTCTGAAGTTTCAGTGAGCACTGAGAATTCAGAAGGATGAATATGTTACATGAATGCACTTCTTGTTCTACTCATTGCTTCATATGTATACCCATTGATTGCATTTAAATTACTGTCATCTTTTTTCTCTATCATATATTTTCTTCTAATCCATTTTGCTGTCCCCTCAGCAGCAGGCAAAAATGATCAACTGCCTAAGGAAAAGAATGAAAAATATTGTTTAGTTTGCCTTATATATAGCAAATATGCCTGGCATCAGTGGGCTGCCCTCTGCACCATGGATAGTACTTACTGCAGAGAATGCATCTGACAGATGTCCAGTTCTGTGGCACAATGTATAAATGAAGTGAATTGAGTGAAATAAGTCAATGGCGGCATTTTTTAAATCCTGTGCTGAGATCACATTGCACTTATTCTCTATACTTGTAATGTCTTGTTTTATTAGTTTTAATCTACATTTTCTCTCTGCTTGGAAGTGCTCAAACATAGTTTGCTACCTAAGGAAAAAGTAAAAGATTTTGGTTAGAATGCCTTATGTAGCACAAACAATCTTAGTAGCATTGCATGGTTGGTGGTACGCTAGATATTAGTGAAGAAAGTATACCTTTCATGTAAACATCTCTGCAGCACAAGGTGTAACTGAAGACAATTGAGAGAAATAATGCATATAACGCATTGTTAAAATTCTGTTTAGCCATCATATTGCTATTATTCGCAATATATAATTATTTTTTATTTTAATTTGCATTTGGTCTTCGCACTTCACTTGATAGTCTGCAAACATCGTTCACTGCCTAAGGAAAAAGTGAAAAATGTTGTTTATCCTGCCTTATGTAGTGCAAACATGCCAGGCAGTGCTGTGCTTTCATCAGCACTCTAGACAGTACTGAGTGGAGAAATTCCACTTGTCATATACCTATCTCTGTGGTGCAAGATGTAAATGCAGTGAGCTTAGATAAAGAATACAGCCAGCTGATTAAGGGTTTAAATATGGCTATAAGATATTTTTACAAGAGGTATAAGAATCCCATTACTTAGAACATTTTTATTAGGACATATAACCTCAGGCTAATGTATGCCCAATTTCCTATAACTGACAGTGATAGTATTTAATATAAAATTGCCTTTCATATGTATGATGGACAAAATACTTTTGTAATAATCATCATGACTCACTATGTATCCCAACTATGTGTTTAGGACAGTTATGTCTTGTGAAATATGTATATAATGTACCACAACCTATTATTCAGCCCATTTAACTGCACCCATCTGAAATATATTTACAAACATAAATACTGATTGTTACATAGAAATGCATTCCAAGGGCTACTTAAAATCACACACATACCAGCCTCTCAGAAGTGTATCTCTGCTCATTCTGAAATTAATATATTCTAATTTTGATTCATAAAAAGTAGTTCTCTTGTGGCAATGTCATTTCATAAGCTAAGTTTCAACTTTTGCATGCTTTATCCCATGGTTTGATTTCCAGCTGGTACAAAAATATTTTAACATTGTTTAAACTCCAATGTCACAATATGCACAGTTCCTCTTCTTTCTCCTTCCAAACTGAAAGGATTAAAAGCTATGCTATTAATCATTTCATTGTTGAATATTGGAACCTGTGTCAGTAGGTTGAGCATTGCACATGGCAAAGCTTTATGCCATATCTGACACCCTTGCTATTATGTGATGCAAGTATTGTCAATATGTCTGCCAAAGAATCCAGCTTTCAGTTCCTCAAATGCAGTTGGCATGGCTGTATGTCTTTGTGCACAACCAGTTACACATGATCTGAATTGGCTGCCAATTCAGTTAAATTTTGTTAGCATGACTTTTATATACATGCTGGCAAGGGAGAGAGAATGGTGGTAAATTTTGAGAAAGAAGGTTGGGTGCTGAGGAGTCCAGGATATTTGTGGAACTCCTTGTCAAGTGCTACAGCTGTAGGGTGCTGCTGAAGGAGATTATACCAGATTTCAGTTTAAGGCTGGGGCTTGGAATAGCTTAGCCAAGGCTGTCTCTGGTGAAACTGGCATTTCACCCACTGAGGAACAATATTGACAGCACTATAGTGACCTTAGGAAGCACAAGCACAACATCCTAAGCCAATGGAGGCTGAATTTAGGACTGCAAACACCCCTCAGTTGTGCACGTATTCTAAGCCATAACCAGTCTATGATATGGCATTAATGATATAGCCAGCCAACACAGGTACTCATTATGCTTTCATATATACTTATTTTCCAGAGGAAATAGCTGCAAATGTGATGCACATCAGGAGAGATTTCCTCACCTCAAAGTAGCAGGGAGAATGGCTGATAACATAATTCAAGCCAGAAATCTATTTTCATTCCCTCAATGAAAATAATGTGCATCTTGAGAAGGCATACCTCAACCTTCATCTCAAACATGCATGTCATCCCCAATAATTGTTGCTTCTTGCAATAGGTAATAAGAATCACAGCTTAACTGTATGTTAGTGGGTTCAATACCCAGAAGCAGCAATTATTTTTTATTACTAAAAAAGTATTTATAAAATATCAACAACATTAATATGTCAGGAACAATCCAAATATGGTAATTGCAATTCTTACATTGGAATGTACACTACCTATCTGTCATAGGGAGGTAAAGGCTTCTTTTTGTAACATCATAGGAGTGAGATTTATTTTATGACACATTAATACCTTTCCATCATATGCCGATGTGGTAAAGGTGTACAATATCATAACTGTTTATGTTTAGCCAAACAAACCTTATTGAAAACATACAGTACTGTGACATGCCATATATCTAATTATTTTTTATCTCCCCCAATCCTATATCTCTCTTTTTTACTTATTTTTGGAGGGTTATATTTTAGTAATAATCTGCTGTTTGCATATCTTGATGCTGAAAAATAAGTGATCTATGGCATAGGGAGGTAGAACAACTGAAGTGATTCAGCCCACCATACCGCCACAGAAGGCAGCACAGGCACCCAGCACTTCAAGTTCACAACTCCACAACTCCTGCCCTTCATGCTGTAACTTTGTCAGGTTGCTCTTCCCTGGCTGATGGTGCAGTGGTACCCTCTGTGAACAGTACCAACAGAGGTGGCAATTTTGTAACTGGCAGGAGCTGACAGGACTGATGAGGAATATCATGGAGTTGGGCCTGTTTGCACATATCGGCAGGATTGAAAAGGTCCTGCATCAGATTGCAAAGATGATGTCATGTCCAGCACTGATCCAAGGAGCTGCTGCATAAGATAGTTCTGACAGTTCTGAGGGGGAGGACTAGATTCTCACTGTTCTCAAGCTGGACATTAGTGCATGTATGATGTTCCCTATCTATTCTCAATCATGATTTCCCTAACTTTGTCTCCATCACAATTCATGTTGGTCATGTATGTTCTGTATGTCTTTCCATGCTTCCTATCCTACCCACTTACCTGACCCACTCACTCCTAAACACCTTTCCCAATATTCCTCTTGCTGCCAAAAATAAAAAAAATGGGTATCTGTCCCATCAAAAAATAAATAAATAAATAAAAAAGTGCCCCATACATAGCTCTCCACTTTGCCTGTGTGTCATCTCGACACACCTGATTTGGTCCAATTAGTTATACTTTATTCTGTTGTTGGCACCTATCACCAGTGTGGTGTCTTGCCAAAGTCATGAAAATGTTAATACAATTGTACATTTATGTTGTGAATAAGTGGATAGATATGTTGCTGTCTCACACTCTTCTGCATATCCCTGTATTCTTTCCCCTTTGTCCCACCCTCTGGGTACCAACCCCATTTTCACCAGTGCACATTACAGTGGCAACTTTTACTACCCCAGATGGCAGTAAAAGTAATTTTTACCAGACACTTCTCCTTGGCAATACACTGCTGATGGCATCCCTTCATGGGTGGTATATGCTTAACTTGTACTTAGTATTTTTTCTGTGGTACTGGCTGCTGATAATCTGCTGTATAAATGGTATAACTGGATAGGTAGGTGGTTTGATTCCATACCTGGTTAAATAGTGAGACAGTGATTACTGTCATATACCATTGGCCACCTCACAACCACCTTTATGTACACTTCTAGTTTTGAGATGGATTTACAGTGGCACACTGTTACACTAGCAAATCCTAGCATCCCCAGGGAAAATAACCTTTTGGCTACACAATTATTACATAATGCTACCATAACTACAGCATCTCACAGTTGGAATACAAATTCTCCTGTATTGCGTGACTTGAATAATGAGCTTTGTACATCACATAACTACATATGTAGAATGTTTTAGGGCAGCTATGGTTGTGTCTTTCACCCTCATACTGTGTTTATTGTTTGTCAAGTACATATATGATATGTACTTTCACAGTGTTATTGTGCACTTCGAGAAATTTTCAGCATAAACATCCAGCTTATAAACTGTGATGATGTCATCCATTTAGATGTACACTGTCACAGTTGCACCTGAACATGTCATGTGGCACTTGCAATTCAGATACTAATCTGTAGTTTGTGATCTTGAGTAGTTGGTTCAAATTCATCCATTATTGCTCACACAAGATTGTTTTAGTCTTATTGTGACTGTATATGTCACTAACACTATTGTCAAACATGTCTGCTGTGTACATGATGTACAGACGCTGATTCCTCTTACAAAAAGCTATAATAACTTGTCACATAAGCAATGCATTTATTCAGAGTAATGATGACATGTGATTACATTTTCCTTGCATAACATATGTAGTAAGCGTTATCCGCTATCATGAGAGAATGAGATGACATTCTGAATATTGTTGCCTTAGTACAGCAATTACAGACACAGGTATCCCTTGGACAATAACATGATGCAATGCCTTCAAATATCGACATATCTCGCAACTGTAATGACATTTCTGCCTTAGTGCATTCATCCTGTACATTATGTATTTTCTGTTGTCAAATGCACATGCGTTCAACATCCACATTGTCAGGCCTTATACTCTAATGCGTGAATGGCATCCACCACAATTATAATACATCCATTTTCAGTAGGAGAGGCCTCCACCATCCCTTTTGTCTCAAAGAGATTGTTCACAGTATACACCTGATATAATAAGTTATCACAGGTAGAGTGCCACATTTGCATCTTTTTTAAATACCTTTACTGAATTATCACTTGTGACATAGGAAAATTTACATTTATGCAAAAGTGATCAAACTGTTTTAACAAATTATCATTAACAAGCATTATACTTCACATATATTGCTATATATCATGTAACCTAAGCAACATTACATAAATTATTCAATTCCTGCCCTTTTTTCACAACAAACATCTTTATTAAACCATCACTTACAACATATGCAATCATTCATTTATATAAATGAAAACAAACCACACCAACACAATCCTGGTTGCAAGCATTTTATATCACAAACCATAATGACATACTCCCAGTTGAAAACATTATACATCACTTATAATCTACCCAATCTTTTTTCAGTCAAACATTGCATAGCTCATTTAAGTCCTGCCTTCTTTCAAACCTCATTCCTCCCGTTTGTATTGTTTACAAAATTCCCATTTTTTTCTTATTAAGTTTGCTCCTGCCCTTTTTTAAAGATCTCAGTTTCAGTTGTGTATCTCTCTTACTGTATTCACTACTTCTAATATAGTTGTTTTAGATTTTGTTTTCCATTTTCTAGTAATTGCTTTTTTGGCAGCCACCATAATTAGAGACAGCAAGGCCTTACCATGTCTAGGCAATACCAATTCTGTATCATAGCTCAGAAAAATCATCTCCCTTGCCACCTCAATCCACCCACCCAGCATCTCTGACAGTGCATCCCACAGGGAAGGGTAGATGAGGTACAATCACTAATGCTTAAGATAGGAGGAGATGAGATAAAAATTGTGATGTATAACCAATCTACAGGAAAGTCCATAGGAGTAGATGGTATTCCTATGGAAGTTTGGAAGCTAGGAGGGAATGGGATGAGTGCCCCGCATTTGTATTAAGACTTCCACTGTGGTGCCTGTGGTTCATTAATATGTCATTAGACAGCAGAGTTATATAGCTTGCTGTTCAAATCCTGAAAGGGCAATATTATATGAATGTACTGATGTTACACAAACACCATTATATCTAGTTTTTCTTAATCATTTTTATGTTGGTCAATGATATATTATCATAGATTGTGGTTGCATGCCAGTGAAATGGTTATTTGGGGCATGTCATGCCCTGACTGCTCCTGTGACACATACATTGATTACTGGCTTGTACAGCATGCCTACACAGAGATACTGTGATTCAATTCTGGAACAGTGTGTGTGTGTGTGTGTGTGTGTGTGTGTGTGTGTGTGTGTGTGTGTGTGTGTGTGTGTACTACATGATGGAAACAACTTCCTTGACAAAGAAGGATTTATGCTGTACTGCTCACTGTTGTTTGGACAGTAGCATGCGTAGCTCATTTTCAGCATTCTGACTAAATCCAATTGTTCATATTATATCTGTAACTCCTTTCTTAATGCATGCATTCAATTCAGTTATTTGTGACAGCCTCCAATGATATCTGATGTGGCACTTGCAGTCAGTACACAGGTTTGAAAAGAGCACCTAACATAACAGGCAAGGTTTGAATTTGTCTGTCAGACAGCAGTGGCTTAAACACAGACAATAGTTATGGCACAGTCAGAGGGCCACCTTTTCAGGCCTTGTGATACAAAAGTGCTGTAAGCACTTCAAGGGTGTTCTTCATGACATAACCGATATGCATCATTGACATGCATCTCTCTGATATCTGTCCTGCCACATGTTTGGAAATGACATGTTGCAAATGTTTACTATGTCATTCATTGCTCACAGACATTACCTGTTCCCCAAAAAATTATGATCTGCATCACGTCTTCATTCGGGCATTTCTTTATTACTGCTGTTCATTGCACTATGCAGTTTAGTAGCAGATGAGGGTTTCCATAAATGTTTATTTCTGTATGGCATGCAGTTAGACTATCAGAAAATGTAAGTAGCCCTCTGTCAGAACACTTTTGTGTGTGTTGGTGCTGTTGAGTTGCTGTCATGTTACTGTTTCCTGTAATTCCATATAAGCATGCCCAGTATAAAGATGTCTGAAATGTTTGTAAATTACCAAAGGAAACTTGAAACCATGCAATGCCATCCCATCTGTGTTATTTATCACTTTTGTATGTTGTATGTTATTATATTACCATTTAGCAATTACATGGCTATACAATACTTGCTTGCCTATTACATGTTAATACTTGATAAAACCTCTTTCCTATTGGTGCCACTGACATTTTTTTTGAAAAACGTGTCCATTTCTGATGTATATGACATTACAGCTGTAAGGTCCATTTGTTCTTGTGCATACATGCAGAGGTGGAGAATACAATAGTGATGTCAGCTTGCATACATAAATTGTTATGTATATACATCTCATATGCATCTGTGCATTCATCCCATAATGTATCTTCTGTCCTTGCTGTTATCTCAACTCAGCATTTTATTGATATGTATATCAGATTTTAGCTCCCCTTTGTTATACTGGAGCTTTATAACCCTACTACATCATTTGTGAGTATGTCCATTTTTATTTATATGTATAATGCTAGTATTATCATAGACATTTTAATTATCATTGCATAAATATGGTAAGATTTATGTTCGAAAATTTTCTTTGACACTTCAGCACATTTGCCTGTGGTATATGACTACATTTTACCCATGTCCCCTTCCCCATTAATTATTATGCAGTACAAGCCATTATTCTTTGTATACACTTCCTCCATTTATCTCCTCTTGCTACAGAATTCTTTCACTGTACTTGCCGTTAATACTTCAGGGCTACAACACATTCTCATATCTTAGCTTTGCCTATAAGCAAGCCATTTTATTTTCATTCTCTGCTTGTGCACACAAGCACCTTTCAATGACCATGAACACTGTTGTTGGCCATGAAAAGGTGCTTGCAAATGTATAGGCATGACGTGCAGCATACTTATTCAGTTAGGGCTACCACTCATTGCACTAGCCACTTACATTGAGTAGGCTTAGAGCGGCACCTTCATTGTTAATGAATCCCAAGGACAGTTTCCTCATCTTCCTTATGGACACTATGTCAAGTCATGAACTCCCTAATGTGGATCTTGAATGCATACATTACAGTATAGCCTGCATTCAGTTTAAACATGATACAACCACAGTCACTCTCTCTCTCTCTCTCTATACATATATATATGCATATATATATATATATATATATATATATATATATATATATATATATATATATATAAATATATATATATATGGATTCACTTTATAATCCCAAAATCCTGAAATATCGAATTTCAGAATTTCGAGATCATAAAGCCAAAACCTGACAATCCTGAAACCCCAGAAGCGCAAATTTTATAATAGAGAACACTACACTAACCATACACCACACACACACACATACACACACACACACATACACACATATATATATATATATATATATATATATATATATATATAATCAATCCTGGATGTCGCCACAGTAGTTACCAAATAGCTGACTTATTCTGTAAACCATCAATATCAAACTCTTTAACGTGATGAAAAAACAAATATCAGTGTCACTGCAAAGGCACGAAGATTCTTCAGAGCACGAACAGCTAATCCAAAAAATATTTTATTGTATAATTGTGAGCGCTTTCACCTTTCGGCTTCTTCAGACATAACAACACTTTAAAACAGTCAAATTTAAATAGTCCCCCTTCAGTACCAATTGGTCAATCACTTAGAATATTCATTCCGTCACTTCCTTCATTCAGTGATATATTCTATCAGCACTTCAATGAAATTATTACAAACTAGACATAACATCAAAGTCTTAAGATACCAAATGATCAAAAGTTCTAAAAAATATATTAATACAATACGACCTATAAAGCGCTAACACATTAATATGAGACAAACATATACTATGTAAAATCCTACATTGAAAAATATAATATATGTATAAAGCTAGGAGGAATTGCGTATACTTTCAACAGGATTTCTAGCTCTGATCAAGCATACTCAACTTTTTAAAAACATTGCCTTTACGAGAATGAAATCTAAATAATTCAACCCATCAAGTGCAAGTGCAATCATGAAAGTAAAAATGCTTTGCAGACAAACAAACTTATAATCTACTGAACCATGCCATGTAAATTAAGAATAGTAAAAATAAGAATAAGGAATAAAAAATATATATATATTTTAAAACCTAATATAAATACAGTCACATTTGAATAAATATGCAGTCACATTTCATCTAAATAAAGCACTTCTCCAATTCATTCCCCGGGATTCATGAACCTTGCGCCAGGCGCACGCATGGCGTAGGCGCCACAACGCCAGACATGGCTGCCGAGCGATTCAGGTACGATCCAATTCCATGTGCACTACCGGCGTGCGCCTGAGTTTCGCCGCCTCCGGCGTAGGTATGTTAAACACCCCATGTGTGGTGTTGCACCATGCAAATGAAGGCATGTAGCGATTCACGAGCTGGCGCAGGCGTAGCATAAGGGCACGGCAATGAAAACCAAAAAAAAACGGTTTACATATATCCAAACATGACATAGGAGTAACAGAAGGCTGTCAACGTCAGGTGTCATACTGGTGCAACATGCCAATGGCGAAAGACACCGAGAATGTCAAAAGAAAACATGCAGAAAATGTAAATAATGACATAAATGGTATGTACGCAGAAACCACAGCAGAACCCCAGGACATGTCTGCGGAAGGTGCGGAACAATGAAATAATATGACAATGTCATAAAAGAGCAGTATAATACACATCAGCTTCACAGCCACAATACACCATAGTATGCATGGAAAGCCACAACCACAGCCCAAGGGTTGCCAAGGAGTGGCGGCAGTGTCCGCCGTAACCATGTATTACTAGTCAATGCCATGCAAATGAGGCAGATAATACTGAATCGCAAAACCCCCGCCGGCGTAAGGCTGCACCAAACGGCGCAGCGGTAATACACCGAGGAGTGGCCTAGAGGGAACACATGTCAATCGCAGAGGGGTGTGCCACTGTAGGCGGAAGCACATTGGAGCCCAGCAAACATGGGCTGTACAATGCACATCACAGCATCAGGACCGGCGTGTGAGGAAATAGATGCGCTGAGAGTACACAATGCGCGCACAGATGCATGTGCACGAGGATGACTACGTTCCCCAACCCAGTCATGTGACGGCCGCCCCGTCAACAACCACGGATACAGGAAGGTGATGCGGAGAATATGAGGAAATGCGGAAGCAGTGTAATTGGAGTTGTAATGAGCAATCAACACCAATCAACCCATGAAGGGCAATCGGCGTCAGCTGACAACTCTGCATGCAGAATCCCACAAAACGGGAAAGGGTAGGCATATGAATGCAAAGAAAGTAGGGGATGTAGCAGAATTGCAAAGAGCGAAGAACCGATACAGCTCAGCCAAGTAGAGAGGTAGCATAACGGCGGCGGCAGACAAAATGCATGATATGCCATGTGCCTGCAGGATGCACTCCAGGCAATAGTAGGTGCAACATGCAGAAACAGTAAGGTAAAGTGTAAAGCTAAACCAATGCAGGCAAGTGTAATGTAACACCAAAGGCAACAGCGTTGCAGTGCCAACGGTAAAACACGGAAGATAATCCACAGATACGGCCGCACAGACACACCCAATGACATCACCGGGTGTACAGCACAACAGTATAAAGTGTGAATGCACACAACACACAGCGCGTATTCCCAAACGCTGCACTTTAGGGTGTAAACACACAGGGAACTTTTAAAATGTATATGTTGGGTGCTGCCGTGGCCGTGATGCATCGGCATGTGTCAGAGACAGACGGAGTTGCGGAGGAGGGTGCCGACAACTACCGTAGGCCTCAGAGTAGAAGGAGAGTGTTCAGACCAAGGGTAACCTACCAGGGGCTTCAAGACCTGGAGATAGTAAAGCGTTACAGGGTGGACAGGGACACGTTACAGCAAATAGTGGAGCTGTGCCGGCCACGCCTGAGAACAAGAGACAACAGAGGGGAGCCCATCCCAGTGGACACAAAGGCATGTGTAAGCTTGCAAATACTGGCAACAGGTATCTTTCAAAGGCCAACCGGGGATATAATGGGCATCTCACAGGCATCAGCATCCAGGGTACTACACCAGTTTCTGGATGCCATGTTACGACATGCCCATGAGTATATATACTTCCCCAGATCTCAGGAGGAGTTGGCTAGCAATATGCGCCACTTCCACCATGTGGCACAATACCCGGAGGTACTGGGTGCGATAGACGCACATAGAAATCAAGTCACCACCCGGGGAGCAGGGTAGACGCTACATAAACCGCAAGGGATTCCCCTCCATCAATTGCCAGGTCGTGTGCAATGCGCAGGGCATTATCATGGATGTGTGTGCTGGCAGCCCTGGAAGCTACCACGACTCCCATATCTGGCATGCCTCACAGCTGTATCAGGTATTCGCCAGGGAGGACATCACACAAGGTCACCTTGTGGGGGATGCTGGCTATGCACTGGAGCCGTGGATGATGACACCCATCAGAAATGCACACACACACATGCAAGACCGCCATAATGAGGCACACGCACAAACCAGAATAATCATAGAGCGTGTGTTTGGGATGTTGAAATCACGGTTCCGGTGCTTGGATACATCCGGTGGAGCCCTGCAGTACTCTCCAGGCACATGTGCCCACATATTCATAGTATGTGCCATGCTACATAATATGATCCTGCGGAAACAGCTGCTGCAGGGACATAATGGTGTAGGGCCACCAAGCCCGCCACAACTGCCAAGGCAAGCACAGGCACAGAGCGTTCAGCGCCATGATCACACTGTGCCAACCCCAGTAGGCAGACGGAGGTGTACCCAATATGCCTATGCCTTGGCAAAGAGGGAACGTATAGCACATACTCTGACAGCATAGGCCCCATGGACTGACATCTCCCTACCTGCACACACAGTGAAATGGACGGCACACTAACATGGCCGCCCGTAATGTGTACCGTATGGGCGGTCCCATGTGTGACTCCAACATAGGTAGCACCCAAACACTGCACACCCAACAGCCAGCGGAGCATGGAACGCCAACACCTCAACCATACGCGGGTCCTACAGCAGACGGCGTAGCCGTATGCTGCCACGTTCGCCGCAAGGTGTATACATATGTACATATGTGCATACACAGATATGGAGATAGATATCATTACACATGTAGAAATATATGTACACATACACAGATATAAAGTACAACAGGTAAAACAGGGAATCACAGGGATGCAAGGTGACAGAGAAGTAAGATGCAAAATCTCTACATAGTAAACATAGTGAACGACAACCCGAGTATCCGGGAGGGTGGACAGAACAGGGAACGCCACCCATGGAATGGTCAACCTACCTAAATGCATATTCGCGAGTCGGGATGATCGGCAGGCCACGGTACAGTAACAGGACATGTGCGGGTAATATTCTTAGGATATGAGGGCGGAGGTAGACACCGCCGCCGGTGATGCGGGCAACGTAGGTACTGTGTGCAACCGTCCCTGCGACAGCGGCAGTATGTGTATGTGTGAGGTCAGGGTGTCGTGTGTTCCGCTGTGCGAGTGTAATGTGTGTGCCACTGTAAAATGTGTATGTAGGTGACATGTGACAGGCGGAGTGGAATAACATGTGTAGGCATACAGTATAGGAACCACAGGCGTATGTACAGCAGTACCCACAAAGTAGTACTGAGAGCTCCTCCCTGGCTAGGCGTGGCGACGTAAAGCGTTGCAAAGCGAAAATGTCCCAGAATGTACCACAGGAGTATAGCCAACATGAGATGCAAAGGACGCATGTACAAACCATGACCGTATGTATGGCACCGATATGTTAATTTCAAAACGATATGTCGGCAACGTTACACAGCAATAGTCATGTACCGCGGAAATACGCATGTGCCACCCCGGCACCGATCGTGGCCACGTATCATCCCGTAAACACCGCTGTGTATTCTACGAGTGTTAAACAAGCAATCGCCACCCGAATAGGTGGCAACCGGTAGCACACAGGCCGTCTCAAGTACAGGACCACAATGACCGTAAATATCCGTGACAAAATGCCAAGGGATAGTCGGCACGTACGAACAGCCGCAGATATACTACCGATGTGACGGAGGAATACATGCAGGAAGCACACATGCAGGCGATACCGACACCAGACGACATCAACAAAACCTACACTCCTAGAACAACAGACAGGTAACTTGCAGCTCCCCAGGCAGGAATGGAGCACACACACAAGCATACCGTGTATGTATAAATGCAAGGCCCACAACCCGTACCCATCACCCACATCCGCCGATATACCCCATCGCACATATCAAAGGGATACAAGCCGCAATATCAGCAAAAACATACAGGCAGTCAATGACAGCGGCATAACCGCAACATCTCGCGTGGGAAACACTATCAGCAGCGGATGCATACCTGCATCCATTGTGTAAAGGAATACAAGAGCTATGTTACACATCCGAATGCAAAACGCCATCGACAGACGCCACCAGGACAGGGACACCCACATGTCGAACATAATACCATACCCAACACACACAATCCACGGCTAACACCACAGCGAAATGTACCTGACGCCACACATAGCGGCTGCAGTCACACATAACATAACACAATACATACCATCACCACCAAGGTAGTGCAAATAACCAATGCCCAGCCGAGGAATGAACCATGCCCTAGTTCCGACGCGTACTGTACGAATGGAGGAGATGCACAGGTGATATGCGCATAAGTACACACCGAGGAACAGCTATTGGTGTGATGAACCCACATGTCGCAGGTGACGACGGATATAAGGAAGACTCCTAGGATATTCAAACTGTATGTTCATACCGAACAAATACAACCAAACGGCTCGAGTGAGAATAAAGTATCTAGCAAGACTCGAACAGAATACGGAAGTCAACACAGGAAAGGTATGTAGAACCCACGAGATGTACTGGTGTGTAACGCATGATATGTATGATGAAGCTGCACTGTATGTGAACGGTGTTTGTAAGTAAAGATACCTGTCCATAAAGCAGAGAGTGGTGAAAGGTGGTTATGTAGTGCTAACCCGCTGAGCATACCAACGACTGTGGACACCGTGTGCACAGCAGTGGGACATCATGTACACAGCCGGGATAACCCAAGGGCTGCCATAGGGGGGCAAAACACAGAACAATGCCACCACCCATGCCGATGCTGGCAGTGGATGTCCAACAAGGAAGTGCCACAGCAGGGGATAGGACATGTATGTATACTGTCACAGCACACATGTGTATGGGCATATACCGTCGATGTCATACGTAATGTGCGCACGATGTGCACGTATGCCTCGTAGTAGGGGTTACTATGTCAAGTATGTGTAATGTAAAGCTGTCATGATGGATATGTTCAGACATCATACACAGTATCACAGGCATAGCATGCATAATGGAGGTATGGCCTAGTGTTATGTACACTAACAGGATATGTATGGCCTGCACATATGGGACAGAGTAGTAGCAGAATAGCCACCCGAAATGGAAGGAACACCAAGTAACCATGTCCAAATGATCTGTAGCAGGTGCAATGTGTGCAACAATGACGTCCGGCATGTCCATGTGTAAACACATGTGCAATGTACACAGTAGTGTCACCTCCCCATGGTAGTGTCCACTGAACAGCAGAGGTGGATGTCAACTGCATGTCTACACAGTACTGCCGCTGTAGTGGTACCATGTCTATGTGTCACCCTATCAGCAAGGGAGCTATCACATGACCAGTGCCACAGTGTGTCCCTGTGGGATGTGCACAGGACCTACGTTCCACAGCATGGTGTGTGTCTAGTCTGCGGAGGTAACACAGAAGCCCAGGCTAAGCAGCGTGGCATGTGTGCACATATGTAGGAGTGCTTCATTCACCCCGCCCACTGCAAATGCCATGTAGGAGTACTACATGCATCACTAATGCGGAGGACATGGCCCATGTCAGAGTAGATGACACCCCTGTGTAAGTGGTATGCAGATGAGTACAGATGTGTTCCCCGTCCGTCATCTGCATATGTAAACTGTCTGAGCCTGGTATACATCACGGCATGACTATACCGTGCCATGTAAAGTTGTAGCCGTTGTGGAAGGTACACCACGAATGTGTTATTGTAACCCTGCCCGTGTGTAGATGTGTGTATGGCACAGGTACAAAGGCTACCAATGTACCAGCAACACACACAGTACAGATATGTGTGGCCCTGCAGATGTGTACCCACACCACAGTGGAATATGGCAACCACAGTACCATGTGGGGCATGTGAGTGTACAGCAACCATGTGCAATGTGATATGCATGTATGGGGACAATATCCATGTGATACCCAGTGGATGACTGTCGTTATGCAAAGGTGATGTGTATGCACCATGTGTGATGTATCCGACGCAATAACATCTACACGATATATCTGCCACACCGACACCTGTATGGTTGTTAGCAGTATGAGCTGGTGGAGCTAGAATGCTGCCAGGTATGTAGATGTGGGATATGTAGGCATGGACAGTACTCTGTGACAGCATGTTGTGTATGTAAGCAAATAGTGAACATGAGGGGCCACATGACTGAGGACTGTGTAATGCCACATGTACCTGACATGTAGTAGGTAGCATGATATGCTTGCACCACTGTGTGACCTGTCCAGGAGTCATATAGCCTAACATCCTGAGACACAGGGTATGATGTGATGGTGGATGTGTACATTGGCAATACCAGAATGTGGAATGGTGCTGAAGGGCAATGTGGGGATAATGTCTGATCTGTTACCCTCTGTACCACACCAACCACCCATGCAATGGTATGACAGGTGGCCAGCATGTGGATGTGGCGTGCTGTGGCACACAGAGGCCCAACAAGGGTGCCAGTAAAGGCATGGAGGTCATCAATGAGTGTGTGAAGCACGGATGTGAGGACGTGCCCCAGTGCCATACTGAATGGTCCAGTCATGGGTGTACGAATGCAGTCCCACATGGGCAATGCAGTACCACCCATGTGTAGTGTGATAGATGCGGTAGTGTGGTGGTCAACGTACACAACGTCCATGAATAGGCTAGCAGTTAATTCAGTGGGCTGCTGCAGAGACACATACCAACCAGGTTGGCGGGACATAACAGCTAGGGAGATTGGAGGTGACATTGGGACAGTGTCCTAGGACATAACGTGTGCATGGCAGTACCATGTATGTGTCCACAGGGACAATGCAATGTCCATGTATGGATTGTACCCTGTAGTGAGTGAGAGTGTGTATTGTTGGTAGGTACTCCATTGGCTGGCATGTTGCCAACAACATCTCAGTTGGCAATGCCTGGGTGACTGTTGTATGCTACATCGAATGTGGATGTAGCCAAACAACACAGACATACCACCACACTGCGTGAGGGCCCACACTGCAATGTACGGCGGTCATGTGTAGGTAGCTAGCTGTGGAGCATGTGATGGACCACGAGGACCCACCATGACTGTCAAGTGATGCACCCCACACATTTGAATATACCCACCGTGCAACAGCCTGCACATGCGCCCATACAGCACATGTGCATGGAACATGAATACCACCGTGGCATCTGTGAAAAGGCCAGTACCGCCATGTCTCTGTGTGGAATAGCATGGTCCCTACCATTGCGTACATGTAGCCGAAGTGCACTGTGATATGTGTCAGCATAGTCACGTATACTGTCCAGCTGCCGGGGTGCCATGCCATTAACCACCCCCGTCAGCAGACGTCAGTAGTACCGGCCGTTGAGCACATGTACCATGTATGCTGCGATGGGTGTGTGTCCAGGGTGTGGCTAGCAGGGCCGCAAAGCATAAATGTTCATTTACCAGAGGGGGGATATCCGTAGGTTTAACACACAGACACATGGAGGTATGGTGCATGCCGAGGGTAGTGTAGGTATGGTATGTGTTGTGTAATGTGTCACCCAGCTATGTGTAGTGCATGGCCAAGCATGTGTGGGTACATGGGAGTCCATACTAGGGAAGTGTGGGTTGCTGTCAGCACATGGCAGTAGCAACTGTCCGAGGTGCAATGTACAGTATGACAACACAGCCAGCATGTAACCTGTGGTGTACAGTGTACTCTCTGTTGCGTGTCACAATGTGTCTAGCGGTCACAAACATGGGTATCCGAACATGGAGTACCTATGATGCATTGTGTTCGGAAAATATACAGTATGTGTGTAAATCATTGTGTGATGTGGGATCCCCTCACCTGTGTGTGTTGCAGTCCAGGTATCTGCCTGGGAGGTATGATCTGTGTACAATCTGGACTGGCAGGTGTGCTGTGCAGAGCATGGAGGCAGGTCCCAGGCACCGCAGATAAATGTCAGGCGTGCCTTACTGTGTGTGCAGTGCTTGTGTGCAGCACAGTGGAGGGTGCAAGCATTGTCACACATCACTGCATGCCGTGCCTGCCTGTGACAGCCCTGCTGGAGACAGACATGTGACACCGCTGCAGAGGCAGCATAGCATGCGAAGATGTACATGTGGGCCCCACACCCTAGGCAGATGTCCGCAGGTCATGTGTGCCACAGTAGTGTGGTTGACCACGACTGTCATACTGGACAAATACCACATGCCTGTATAAGTACAGTATGAGCATAGTCAACAGTCACAGTGACAGAGTAGGCCAATGTACAGTATCCCCGTGTGCAGACCACTGCCTAC
Organism: Protopterus annectens; assembly: GCF_019279795.1. Taxonomy (NCBI): domain Eukaryota; kingdom Metazoa; phylum Chordata; order Ceratodontiformes; family Protopteridae; genus Protopterus; species Protopterus annectens. Next base: position 57,852,640 of record NC_056743.1, on the reverse strand, counting down.
TGTACACCTGGCTAGACACACACCCGGAGGGTGAATATACCTTTGAGCCATCACATGTCCCAGTCCATGTAGCCTGTACAATGTCATCACAGGGTGGTCACAATAACGTGTGGTAAGACAGACACGTTGTACCAGGTGATGTGTCATGTGTGCATATGTTGAGTTGCACAGCCGTTCACATGTCCGCAACATATTGGTGCATGATGTATACAGTTACATGATGTGTGGAACTGCACTGTGACCCACAACAGGGCCATCTGACACAGGTGTGTTGTGAATGGTGTAACCCATGTTCACACAGGATACACACTGCTGCTGTTGGCAGCCATGCTGGTGGCTACCAGTGGTGCCTGCAGTGGTCATACAGACATACTGCACACAGTGTTCATGCAGGGATGTCCATTGTTGTGGATGATGTGTTGCTATGCGAAGGTAGGTGTGTGTTGTGAATGTTACACATCCAGATGTCACCATCTGGTGCAGTCATGGTCGTCGACAGCATCACACACATCCACAGCGGTCAGAACCCTGTCCTGAGAATGTGTGTCAGTCACCCTTGTACTGTGTGACATATGTGCACATGGCAGAACACCTCCCACTGGCCGGATAACAGTGTCAGCTAGGATGGCTACGTGATGGCTGGAATATGCTGTGATAATGTACAATGCTGGTAGCCCAATGAAGTACCTGGAATCACACACAGTACGCCATGGCTGCCATGTAAACCATGCACAACAATGGCTGTCTGACAGACACAAACAATGCATTGACATGTTGAACATGCACACATGAGAACACCCAATGAGGTATGTTGCACATATCGATGTAGAACTGTCATCTATGGCCATAGCATGGATGCAGACGCACATGCCCCACAGGCAGTACCACGTGATGTAGGTAGGGGGGCATTGTTCGTGTACATGTGACAGTTGCTGTACCGCCACATGTCCTGCATAGCCATCAAGTAGGGGTAGCAGTGGCATGTGACTGTTGGACATGCCTGTACATTTGACCATGTCCCACAGGACATGTGTTACGTGTGTACAACATGTGTTGTGCCGTCACCAAGCTGTGAAGTGTACAGCTGCCAGTGTACCTGTGTTACTTGTTCTGTGATGGGTGCAAAGACACGTAGTACTGCATTGCATGCCCACATGCCCCACACAGGTGCATAGCCTGAATATACAATACAAAGAGGGTGTTGGATGATAGCAACCCACAAGAGGAGATGGGTACGGGTGGCAACCCACTACCACATGTTCGGGTACGGTGTGCATGTCTATGACACATTAGCACCCGAGAAGCTAGCGGTACAGCAGTACAGGGTTGCATGCATATATGTTCAACAATATCCCTGTGTGTCCCACCACTGGCCCGTGGACAGACAGACACCAACACAATGTGCAGATATGATATGTGCACAGCACATCACCGATGCCTACTGTAGAACAGGCTTACTGTGTAGACATGTGCACAGTAGGTCTGCGCCAGCCGCACTCAAACATGTTATGTGCCGAACCACACCAATAGTCCAGGCCATGCCACAGACGGACGTGCACGCATCTGTGTATGTATGTCTGTGAATGTCTCCAGCATAGCAGTATAGCTGTGTCAGTGTTGTGAACAACAGTGTTTCGTCCCATAGCCATCCTCTCCCCAGTATCGAAAATACTGGAAAAATGCGTTCATGTTCAACTAATGCTTTTCCTTACGAAAAACCACCTCCTCTCTCACACTCAACATGGTTTCCGTCCTGGCCATAGCACTATAACTGCCCTACTTTCATTCCTTGATATAGTCAATCATGCTCGTGACTCTGGCAAAATAGTTTCAACAGTCCTACTTGATCTCTCTAAGGCCTTTGACACTGTCTCCCATACTCATCTCCTTAGTCACCTCTCTAACCTTAACCTCTCTGACAATACATTATCCTGGTTCTCAAGTTACCTTTCCAACAGATCCCAAGCTGTAAAATGGAGAAAAGGCACCTCTAACTTCCTTCCTACCCCACTGGAGTTCCCCAGGTTCCATTCTTGGCCCCATGCTTTTCAATATCTTCATCAATGACTTCCACTCTGCTATCCCAAATACTGATATAGTACAATACGTGACGACTCCACCTTAATCTGCTGTGCCACCAATCTCCTGAACTTCTAGCACACACTCAAAATGCCTTCTCTGCCACTGAGAACTGGATGCTCCATAATCACTTATCTCTAAATGCTAACAAATCTAAAATACTACTCTTCCCTACAAAATCCTTCCCTCTTGACAAAAAGACCTTCAAAATTAGAAGCCTTAAAAATTCTACCATAGAAATTGTCCCGCATGCCAAACTTCTTGGGGTCACTATTGATGAAAACCTAAAATTTGACATCCATGTTCAACTCAACATTAAGAAAACACATCAAAAACTTGGCCTGTTATACAGAAACTTCCACTATCTCTCTTCTGCTTCTAGACAAACACTTGCCACTACCTATCTTCTTCCCTCACTAATGTATGGTGCCCCTCTATTAACTAACTTATCCATCTCCACCTCCTCAAAAATGGAAAGTTGTTATAACAAAATTTCTAAATTCACCACCAAAGCAAAACACTCCTCCCATCATTGCTCTGCCCTCCAGTCACTAAACTGGCTAGAACTCCCCAACCTTCTAGACTACCTCCAATTAACCACTGCCCACAGGCTAATATTTAGCCCCTCTAAATGTCCTGCACTATCCAACATCCTTCAACCATATACCCCTAATAGGCCACTTCGTTCAGCCCACCTAAACCTACTCAATGTCCACAAACCAAAACGACCTCCGGGCAGCACCTCCTTTCTTTTCCTTAGCCAAAAGTGGAACTCTCTCCTCCTTCTTTAAGATTGATTGAAAATCCTAATAATTTCAAAAAATTACTCCATTCCTACCTGTTTTCTAAGTGGAAGTGCAACTGCACTTTCCCCACCTAGCCCCCTCACTGTACATATTAACAGTAATGCTATTCAATTTCTTACTACTATCAACCTTGTTCATATCTACTTATTGCTACTGTTGTCCTGTGTATATATGTAAATACTGTAAATAGTTTGCTCTCCCTTTATTCCCTCCCTAAAAACCTATGCTTGCTCTACCACTCTGCCATTACTAGAATCAGACTCTTTGTAATCTTTAATCATCCATTTCAAGATATAAATAATATGTTATGTAAACACCATTCCTTTTACTACCTCTGTATCAAAAATTACCAGCATTCATACCATGTAGACTGACGGTTGCATCCTTATGTATCTGTACCTTGAATCTTATGTTTATTTTATCTTTTGTATTTTGTATTTTGTTTTATCTTTGTATTTTGTAATGTGGAGCTTTTCTCCCCGGGCCTCCACTGAAAATGGGCTCCTGAGCCCAGTGGACCTCCCCGGTCATCAAACTGAAATAAATAAATAAATAAATAAATAAATAAACAACATAATGAATGGGTTGTATGTGTGAGGGGTGCGTCATATGTGTATGGTCAGATCGACGATACCATCACTGCCCCTGCTATGTGAACATCCCTGTCCCCATACATGGATACCTATGCTGTGCCCAACACCACGTTTCCCGTGGGAGGGATGGCGGTGTGCAGTGCACCAGCAGACATGGGGGTGGCAGCAGGCACTGGATGTAGACATATGTGGTACCCACGTAAGTCCAGGCAACCATCCATGTGCACGGGATAGCAGTGTGTGGCCACATACAGCACTGTGTTGATCAATATCGCAGCACATAGCACCTGTCAGGGTTAAAGTGTATGCATGGATGTGCGATACCTGCATGCACCAGACACACCCCCACCAAGCAGCGTGCAGCCTACCTTGCATAAGGCCAGTGTCCACACCATGATGATAGACATGTGTAATGTCCATATACACATAGCAATGACATATGGAATGGACAGCCACCCTGCTAATATCATTACCCCCCAGGTGGATGACATCCCAGTGCCATGTATGTGGCATACAAAAAAGGGG